>NW_027597333.1:0-86757 GCF_964194155.1 Cetorhinus maximus
GGGAAAGCGGGGGGTAGGGGGGAAGAGGGAAGGGGGGGAGGGGAAGAGGGAAAGCGGGGGAGGGGGAAGGGGGGGCGGGGGGAGGGGGAAGGGGGGAAGAGGGAAGGGGGAGGGGAAGAGGGAAGGGGGGGAGGGGGCAAGAGGGAAGGTGGGGGAGGGGGCAAGAGGGAAGGTGGGGGGGGGAAGAGGAAGGTGGGGGAGGGGGAAGAGGGAAGGTGAGGGAGGGGGGAAGAGGGAAGGGGGGAGGGGGTAAGAGGGAAAGCGGGGGAGGCATTTATTGCCCATTGCTAGTTGCCCTTGAGAAGGCAGTGGTGTCATGAAGAGTTATTAATTTGTATATTGTTTTTGGAAATTATTTTTAAATTGGACTTATTGTACGGTCTGTGTTTATGTGTGTTTCTGTGTGTGGCTTCCTAAAATTAAAGCCAGCTAGTCAATGTGCTTTGACGTATAGTAGTTTTGAGATATTAATTAGATAAACGTAAATTAGTTAAAAGGTAAAGAGTACATTTGCATTTGCTGAATAAACCATTCAAAAGAATGGGTAAAATCTTGCACCTAGCTGGGAATGCCAAGCAATGTGTTTATATTAATAAAATTGGTGGAATGAGAGGATTATTATTAGGAGAAGTAAAATTTAAAACAACCTACTAATACAATGGAAAATTTACATTCAAACGGAAAGCTAGGAATAAACTGAAAGGAGTTTGTGTGTGTGAGTCAGAGCATCTAAGATCTAACCAGCCTGTAAGCCAACAACTGTGTCTGCAAAGGAACCAAATTGGAAGGGGCCTCATTTTGAATTCTTAAGGTCAAATGTGCTTTGCCTGGTGTCTGTTTAAAGCCTATGGCTTAGTGTTGCCTTGGTGAAGATTTACCTGGGAGTGATTAATTTGGGGATTTGTTTAAAAGTAATTTGTAGACATATATGTGTTTAATTTTATGTTAAATTAATAAATGTTTAATTTAGTTTTATATAAAAAATCTTTTGAGGCTTGGTGGTTTTATTTCTTAATTCAGAGCTGCATCTCGAACATACCAATTAAAAATTTGGGTATGACAGTTGTTCAAGTTTCCCTCTGGGATTTAAACAACTCAGCCTTTACCAACTGCTGTGTCATAACAATGGTGAGCTGCCTTCTTGAACCGCTGCAGTCCATGTGGTGTTAGGGAGGGAGCTCCAGTCTTCTGACCCAGCGACAGTGAAGAAACAGTGATATACTTTCAAGTCAGGATGGTGAGTGACTTGGAGGGGAACTTCCAGGTGGTGGTGTTCCCATGTATCTGATGCCCTTGACCTAGATGGTAGTGGTCGTGGGTTTGGAAGGTGCTACCTAAGGAGTCTTGGTGAGTTCTTGCAGTGCATCTTGTAAATGGTACACACTGCTGCATCGGTGGTGGAGGGAGTGAACGTTTACAGATGTGGTGCCAATCAAGCGGGCTGCTTTGTTCTGGAAGGTCTCGAGCTTTTTGAGTGTTGTGGGAGCTGCACTCATCCAGGCAAGTGGGGAGTATTCCATCACACTCCTGACTTGAGCCTTGTAGATGGTGGACAGGCTTCAGGGAGTCAGAAGGTAAGTTACTTGTCACAGGATTCCTAGCCTCTGACCTGCTCTTATAGCCACAGTATTTATATGGTTAGTCCAGTTCAGTTTCTGGTCAATGGTAATGAAAAAGTTAGAAAAAGCAAAAGAGCACCTGCCTCCCCTCCTCACTGAACTCCCTCAACTCACCAAACTCTCAGCACTGCATTCAGGACTCCAAGACAAAATTAAATAAACTATCCCTGAATGCACACAACATTCACAACAAGGTTGCTGAATTGACAGTACTAATGGAAGGAATGATCTAATTATCATTAGAGAGACAAGGCTATAGGGTGACCAAGGCTGGGAACTGAATGTTCAAGGGTACTCGACATTTAGGAAGTATATGCAAAAAAGGAAAAGGAGGTGGGGTAGCACTGATAATGAAGGATATGATCAGGACACTAGGGAGAGAGGTTTTTTCTAACTTCTTCACCTTGTAGGATTCGGTTATTGCTTTACTACAGGGGAAGAAGCTAGCTGTTTGGTGATTATCTGGTGAGTTAAGGTCTATTCTATTCCTATGGTTTGAAATGTGAATTTGTGGTCAGCTTAATAAAATACATAAAGGAAAATAAATCGGTACGTCAGAAAATCAAGATGTAGGATCAGTTTTGGTGGAGCTAGAGAACAGCAAGGGGCAGCAACCATTGATAGGAATTGTTTATAGGCCACCGAACAGTAGTGGTAATGCAGGACACGGTATAAATCAGGGGTGCATGTAACAAGGGTGATACAGTAATCATGGGGGACTTCAATCCACATATAGACTGGGTAAACTAAATTAGCATTAATGCTGTGGAGGATGAATTCCTGGAATATACATGAGATGAGATTTCTAAAACAGTATGGTGAGGAACCAACTAGAGAACAGGTTATTTTAGATCCAGTATTGTGCAATGATAAAGGGCTAATTAATAATCTCATCATAAAGGCGCCTTTAGGGAAGAGTGGCCATTACATAACAGAATTTTACATGAAGTTTGAAAGTGATGTAGTTTAATCAGCAACTAGAGTCTTTAAATTAAACAAAGGAAACTGTGAAGGTATGAGGAGCGAGTTGGCTGAGGTAGATTAAAAGATATGATAGTAGACAGGCAATGGCTAATACTTAAAGAATTAATATGCTGAAGATGTGGTTCTGGTGCCTGGACCGGTCTGGTGGAGCCCTGCAATACAGTGCGCAGAGGGTGTCATGCATTGTCGTCGTCTGCTGCATCCTTTACAACCTATCACTGCAACAGAGTGAGGAGCTGGCTGAGGAGGAGATGCAGGAGCTAGAGGTCTCCTCCGATGAGGAGGATGCAAATGGGGATGAGACGGAGGAGGTCCTCGGAGGTGATGATGATGGGGATGAGGCTCTCACACTGGCCAGATGAGGCAGGCGCTCGGGAGGCCCTCATAGCTGCTAGATTTGTGGAGGATGATGCCATGCAGTGAGTTGACCCCATAGATTCTCACAACGCAGTTGTGAACGTTTGGCTCCTGTCTGGCTTATGGCAGCGCCAATACCCTCTGTGATAATGCTCCTGTGATGGAGATGCAGTGGAGGCCAAATATCCACTCGATCGCAGGAGGACGATGATGACATGCAGTGAGGACACTCCATAAATCTTCACATGGCCTCTGAGACTGTCTGACTCCTGTCTAGCTGATGTCTGATGCTTTATTCGCTTTCAGCACCTGAGCCCTTCAGGAGCTGGTGCACAGCATCAGTGGTTACAGATGCTGAAGAGATGGGGGCCAGCCCCTCCTTAAAAAGGTGCTGAGAGCACACCGAGAGTATGAGAGAACTCTGTGGCACCTGCCCACTACATTCTGGCAATGACCAGCACTGCCGAGGTGCAGGCATCAGTAATGTTTCCAGGGAGTGTAAGGCTGGACTATCACTTTGGTATGAAGGCCGCACAAAGCACAGGGAAGAGACCCTGGACTGAGACACCTGCCTTTATCTTGTGCAGAAAGGTTTCACATCTGAGTGACACGAATACTGCTCATCAGAACAAGAAGCCATGGGCAGGGAGACATTCTTGTGAGTTTATTGACAATAGTGAACATTGTGTGCAAGTGATTAACACCCATGCCAGGCTGTGCAACTAATTCTCCTTAACTTTCCTAACCCTGTCGCTATGTCTTGTTGCTCTCCGGACATCCAGAGGGGAGGTGGAGGCAGCCTGCTGACTGTGATGCCCTGTCTGTGGTGACTTTGACGTTCGTCCTCTGGAGGGCTGAGACCTGGAGGGCCCCGGCCTGCTTTCAGTGGCAGTGGAACCCCTCTTGGCCTGTGGAGTTGGACCTGTGGAGGTCACAGGAACAGGGGATTCGGATGGGCCGGTCACTCCAAGAGTCACCTGGGTGGATGGCCCCGGAGTGTGCACCTGCTGATCCTCCTCCCTATGGGTGTCCGAGGGTCCCTGGCTGACTCCGTGAGGAGAAGGGGCAGCTGGAAGGAGATCAAGCTGCCCAGCACCTCTCTCACTTTTACGCTGTTAGAGGCCAATTATGGCATCAGTGATGGAGTTGAGCCCGTGCAGCAGAGCAGGAGTGAAGTCCTGGACCAAGGTCTCCATGGCGGCCACCATCCTGCCAGTGCTGACCTCGGTGTGTTGCAATTCCAACGCTCTCACCTCAGACTGAAAGCATACTGACTCCTGCATCGTGCCTTGCAATCTGAGGAGTGCAGTGGACATCACTTCCTGATGTTCCCGAGCTTGCCTTTGCAGCTCCAGCAACTGTGACATGACTGAGTCCAGAGGCTCCTCATCTGCTTCGGACTCAGCAATGTTCTGGCGTCCATCGCTCCTCCGAGTGCCGGGGACCTGGGAAGTCCCTGCCTCCACCTGCTGTGGATCAGACAGTGCGATGTTCTCACCAGGTTGTGATCCCGGGGCTACTCTAAAGTCCGGTCCCACCTAGGTGTGTGTCTCTGCGCTGGTGGAGAGTGTGGGTGAGCGCTGTGATGGGACTTCAGGGAGGGTGCCTCCAGATTCCTCTTCAGAGGTTTCTTTAGGGCTTGATTGGAGGCCCTGGCTCATGGACTCTGTCGGCTGTTTGGCAGATGTGCCTGCGGAAGCAAAGGGAGATAATTAGTGCATGGCAGTGGCCTGTGAAAGAGGACACATCACTCACAGCATGGTTGTCTGATGGATGTTGCACTGCTAGACCCTCACTTGGTAGAGCAGCGCCTACCTTACCGTCAGCACAGGAACGGTCCTGGTCATTGCCGGCATGCTGGATGGCTCTATTTTCAAAGCCCATGAGGACCTTGATTTCAGGCATTCCTCCACTGGTCTGTGACCTCTCCCTGTTGTTGTGAGCCAGCTTGTCCTGAATGAAGACAGATGGAGAAAGTATAAGCAGGACGCCTGCCAGGCCAGATGCTAAATGTGCCTGGCCTGTGTGGATGGTGAGTGGTCCCATGGACGGGATGAGGATAATGACGGTGTTTGTGAGGGAGTGAATGGTGATGTCCTTTGAACAGGCAGTGAGTGAGGACCATGTGGATGTGTGCTGTGTTTGTGAGTGTTTGAGCTGAGAGTGATGAGAAGAGTGACTTACCCTGGCGGAACAGAGGAGATAATTCATCCTCTTTCAGCACTGGGTGGCTGTCCGTTTTTGAAGGATGTTGGCACTGACCACCGCTGCCACCACCTCCCAAGCCAGGTTGGTGACGCTGCTGCCCATCCTGTGGCCAAAACGGGGTTACAGGGCATCCCGGTGGGACTCCACTGTGTCCAAAATGTGTTCCAGAGACATGTTGCTGAAGCGGGGTTTGCAGTCTTTGTGCCTTTTGGGGCCAT
This sequence comes from Cetorhinus maximus, assembly GCF_964194155.1. NCBI lineage: Eukaryota > Metazoa > Chordata > Chondrichthyes > Lamniformes > Cetorhinidae > Cetorhinus > Cetorhinus maximus. Next base: position 5,387 of record NW_027597333.1, read on the forward strand.
CTTGTCTCCCATGCAGCAGTCGCTGTCTGGAAGCACTGAGATGTGTGCTTGCAGCAGAACTTTAAATATGGCACCCGGTGTGATGAATGGCGAGGTAATGGTGGGTGGGCAAATGAGAGCCTGCCCGCCATCAAAACGGCGTGTTTCCTGAGAGTGCATAAATAATGTGGTGGGTTTGGGCCAATACGGCATAAAAACCAGCCATTGTGGCCAGCGGGTAAAACATAATTTTGCCTGCCCGCTACAGCACTTAGTGCAAATCTGGGGTGATTCTGCCCTTTGTGTCAGCTAGTGGTAACTCCTCACTGGTTTATGTGTCTGTAAAGATATTGCCAGGTAAAGAAACATTGGATAATTGAATCATCTTCTTGTGTTTGTATTGTGATCTTTCCAACCTTTATGTCTGGTATAATATAGTTCATTTTTCTTATTTTAATATATATTTTATTATTTGTGTTAATAGTTCATCAGTAGACTCCTGTGAATTTGCTCAGTAACTAAGCTGCATGGTTTCTAAAAAAAATAAAGCTTCGGATCTATCAAGCCAGGTTTAATTCTGGGATCTGACTTGTCCAGTATTAACATCAACTGAGGTCATAACAAAGTGGGGCACTTGTTGGATCAAAAATGCTTGAATTTAAAAGGGATCTGTGAATTCTTAAAGAAATGAATATGTGGAGGTACTGGGCACAAGAACAGGATTTGCTGTGAAGTTTATTACACTGATTGGAACTCAAAAAAGGCTTTGACTGTTGCTAAGACTTTTCTGGGAGTAGAAAATGTAACAGTGGGTTATTTGAAATCCTTGACTAAGGCTATACTAAGAGAGTTAGCAGAGATACATTGAAGGTAGAAATAAAAATAGGATCTCATACGGATGATGTGTTTAAAGTAATTACCTAGAGTTTAAAATTAAAAGAGGCGAAACCTGAAATTGATGCATCACAGCTAGAGTTAGCAAAAAATTCAGTTTTGAGATAGAAAAAGAAAAGAGATGAAAGAACTCAAATTTTAAAAAAAAGGAAGAAGAAAGAGAAAAAGGAACAGAAATGAGAAAGTTTGAACGTGAACTCCAGAGAGAGTTGGCGAGGGAAGAGAGAGATAAGGGAAGAGATAGAGAAATTCAAAGAGAGAAAGAAATCAGACAGTATGAATTGTCTAAACAAAAGCTTAGATTAAAGAAAGAAAGGAGAGATATTGGTTCAGAGGATGATTTTGATTCCACTGAGAATTTTGATTGAACTAAAAATCTTCATTTAGTGTCTAAGTTTATGAAGGATGGAGTTGAAAGATATTTCACCTCACTTGAAAAGGCGGCTGTGAAATTGAAGTGGCTAAAAGATGCTTGGACCTTAATGTTACAGAGGGTCCTGTTAGGAACAGCTATGAATGTGTACACTAGTCTGTCAGAAGAGTAATTGGCAGACTATGAAGTGGTTAAAAGGGCAATATTCAATTCTTACAAGCTTGCTCCTGAAGCTTATCAATTAAAGTTTAGGACCATAAGGAAAAGGCCTAATCAGAGGTTCATAGAATTTCCAAAGGAAAAATAAATGCTGTGGGATCAGTCATTTCAGTCATTGAAATTAGAAAACAAAACTGAGAATGTGAGGGAAGTTATGATTACGGAAGAATTCTGAAGTAGTATTCCAGTAACCATTAAGAATTATTTAGGTGAGAGTCAAGTATCAAAGATCCAAGAAGCGGCGGTTTTGGCTGAGACCTTTATCTCACACAGACAGTTACATGTGGAGACATGGTCATACAGGAATCAACAAGGAATTGGAGGAATAGGAAAGCTAGTGATGGAAAAGGTATTAGTTCTAGGGAACAGACAGAAGGACGCCAAAATAATAAAGGAGGTAGTCTAGAATCTAAAAGTGAAACCGAACAGACCACCCGGCATCGACCTAGGCACCAGAAACGACAACAGCAATCTCAGCCCTGTCAACCCTGCAAAGTCCTCTTTACTAACATCTGTGGGCTCATGCCAAAATTGGGAGAGCTGTCTCACAGACTAGTCAAGCAACAGCCTCACGGAATCATACCTTATAGATAATGTCCCAGACTCCGCCATCACCATCCCCGTGTATGTCCTGTCCCACCGGCAGGACAGACCCAGCAGAGGTGGCAGCACAGTGGTATACAGTTGGGAGGGAGTTGCCCTGGAAGTCCTCAACATTGACTCCAGACCCCATGAAGTCTCATGGCATCTGGTCAAACACAGGCAAGGAAACCTCCTGCTGATTACCATGTACTGCCCTCCCTCAGCTGATGGATCAGTACTCCTCCATGTTGAACACTACTTGGAGGAAGCACTGAGGGTGGCAAGGGTGCAGAATGTCCATCACCAAGAGTGGCTCGGTAGCAGCACTACTGACCGAGCTGGCCGAGTCCTAAAGGACATAGCTGCTAGACTGGGTCTGCGGCAGGTGGTGAGGGAACCAACAAGAGGGAAAAACATACTTGACCTCATCCTCATCAATCTGCCTACCCCCAGATGCATCTGTCTATGACAGTATCGGTAGGAGTGACCACTGCACAGTCCTTGTGGAGACGAAGTCCTGCCTTCACAATGAGGATACCCTCCATCGTGTTGTGTGGCACTACCACTGTGCTAAATGGGATAGATTTCAGATCTAGAAACTCAAGACTGGGCATCCATGAGGCGCTGTGGGCCATCAGCAGCAGCAGAATTGTACTCAAACATAATCTGTAACTTTAGGGCCTGGCATATCCCCCACTCTACCATTACCATCAAGCCAGGGGATCAACCCTGGTTCAATGAAGATTGCAGGAGGGCATGCCAGGAGCAGCACCAGGCATACCTAAAAATGAGGTGTCAACCTGGTGAAGCTATTACTCAAGACTACTTGTGTGCCAAACAGCAAGTGACAGACAGAGCTAAGCGATCCCACAACCAACGGATCAGATCTAAGCTCTGCAGTCTTGCCACATCCGGTCATGAATGGTGGTGGACAATTAAACAACTCACTAGAGGAGGAGGCTCCACAAATATCCCCATCCTTAATGATGGAGGAGACCAGCACATCAGTGCAAAAGATAAGGCTGAAGCATTTGTTACAATCTTCAGCCAGAGGTGCCGAGTGGATTATTCATCTCGGCCCCTCCGGAGGTCCCCAGCATCACAGGTGCCAGTCTTCAGCCAATTCGATTCACTCCACGTGATATCAAGGAACGGCTGAAGGCACTGGACACTGCAAAGGCTATGGCCCCTGACAATATTCCGGTAATAGTGCTGAAGACTAGTGCTCCAGAACTTGCTGTGTCCCTAGCCATGCTGTTCCAGTACAGCTACAACATTGGCATCTACCCAACTATGTGGAAAATTGCCCAGATATGTCCTGTACACAAAAAGCAGGACAAATCCAACCTGGACAATTACCGCCCCTTCAGTCTACTCTCCATCATCAGTAAAGCAATGGAAGGGGTCATCAACAGTGCTATAAAGTGGCACTTGCTTAGCAATAACCTGCTCACTGACACCCAGTTTGAGTTCAGCCAGGGTCACTCGGTCGACCCCTTCCATTGCTTTACTGATGATGGAGAGTAGACTGATGGGGCGGTAATTGTCCAGGTTGGATTTGTCCTGCTTTTTGTGTACAGGACATATCTGGGCAATTTTCCACATAGTTGGGTAGATGCCAATGCTTTAGCTGTACTGGAACAGTATGACTAGGGGCACAGCAAGTTCTGGAGCACTAGTCTTCAGCACTATTACCGGAATATTGTCAGGGCCCATAGCCTTTGCAGTGTCCAGTGCCTTTAGCCATTCCTTGATAAAACGTGGAGTGAATCGAATTGGCTGAAGACTGGCACCTGTGTTGCTGGGGATCTCCGGAGGTGCTGAGATGAATAATCCACTCGGCACCTCTGGCTGAAGATTGTAACAAATGTTTCAGCCTTATCTTTTGCACTGATGTGCTGGTCTCCCCCATCATGTCACACATATCAGGTAGTGGGGAAACACCAATCAACCATTAAAACTGCACCTTTAATTCTGATACCAGTTTTGAAGAACCATTTAGCAGGGTCTTAATATATACCGACCTAAAACCCGAAGTGGGAGCCAATATCTTTTAACAATTATGGATGTGTTGACTCGATTTCTGAGACAGTGCCTTTAGGGAAAATTATGGCAAAAGTGATGGTGGAAAAGTTAGTTCAATTCTTTACAAAATATGGATTACCTAAGGAGATACAATCTTATCAAGGCTCAAATTTTATGTCACAAATATTCAAAGAAATAATGAATAGTTTGGGAATCAAGCAAGTTAAGTCTTAAGCTTATCATCCACAGTCATAAGTAGCATTAGAAAGGTGGCATCAACTTTAAAGATCATGATTAAAACCTATTATCAGGAATGTCCTAATGATTGGGATAAAGGAATTCCATTTTTACTGTTTGCCATTAGGGATGCCTGTGGTAAAGTGAGGTACCCTGTCCCTTTAAGAGAATGCAAGTTACTGATCACGTGACAGCACTGACAAATCACCGCACAGCGCAAGCAACTGGGAACTGTAAGTCTAATTTTGGAGGTTTCTGAGTGAGCACGTATGATCTGGTGCTCTGCCCTATGTCTCAATAAATCATCACTGTTTATTCTTACATCAGCCTCTCCCCGTTATTGATTGCAAGCAGCAATTGACGAGAACGAAGGGGGGCGTGCAGTTAGAGGTCGGTTGGCCAACAAAATAATTTACCGAAGACATAAAAATGCCCCTAATGAATCAACAGGATTCAGTCCATTTGAACTGATATGTAGGCATGAAGTGAGAGGACCTCTTAAACTAATTTAGGAAAAATTTATAAATCAAAGCCCAGAGACTACACTTTTGACTTATGTGTCTAATTTCCGGGAGAGAGCCAAAGTGTGAGAGTTGACCAAAAAGTATTTCAAAATCGCCAACAAACAATGAAAGTTAGAGCAGATAAAAATGCCAAAACTCAAAATTTTGTCACTGGGGACAAGGTGTTAGTGTTGTTACCTGTCTCTGGTGAACCATTAAAAGCGAGGTTCACTGAATCTTATCAAAGCTAAAAGAAACTCAATCATGTACATTACATGGTGAGAACTCCAGATAGGAGGAAAAATTAGCGAGCGTGTCATGTTAATATGTTAAAACAATATTATGACAGGAAAGGTAGTCAGGGGACGAGTGTGCTTACACTGGTAAAAGAAGTAGGGAGTGAAATAGAAATAGCAGAACACTCTGAGAATGAATCAGAAGTTGAAAATTCTAAAGTTGATCCTCCAGCAATCAGATTGGGTAATACAGAGGTGCTTAAAAATCTAGATGTAATATTGAGCTATCTTCCAGAAGACTGTCAAAGAGACTTACAAAAGCTATTACAAACTCATCAATTTGTGTTAATAAGCCTGGGAAAACATCTTTAGCCATACATGATGTTAATGTTGGGGATGTGTTACCCATAAATCAACATCCTTACAGATTCAATCCGGAGAAGTTAACCCAGGTGAGGGAAGAGATGAACTTCATGATGGAAAATGACACTATTGAACCAAGTCACAGTAGCTGGAGCTCACCTGTTGTAATGGTGCCAAAACCAATGGGACACAGTGATTATGTACAGATTATCGTAAAGTTAATGCAGTAACAAAGGCAGATTCATATGCAATTCCACGGTTAGAAGACTGTATTGAAAATATTGGACAAGCAATGTTCATTACAAAAATTGATTTATTGAAGGGATATTGGCAAATTCTATTAACCAATATAGCCATAGAAATATCAGCTTTTGTAACCCTGGACGGACTTTTTCTGTGCAATGTCATGCCTTTCGGAATGGAGAATTCACCAGCAACTTTTCAAAGATTAACCAACAAGGTCAATGAAGCATTATACAACTGTATGGTATATATTGATGATTTGGTTGTGTTCAGCCAAACCTGGGAGGAACATTTGCAACACTTGAACAAATTGTTTGATCAATTACAAGAGCCAATTTGATCATAAACTCGGGAAAAAGTGAATTTGCCAAGGCAAACGTGGCTTTTTTGGGTCACATTGGGGGACAAGGCCAATTAGCAGCTAGCGAAGCAAAAATAAAGGCTATTTTGGACTTTCCAGTGCCTAGTACAAAATGAGAGATTTTGCGGTATTTAGGTATGAATGCGTTCTATCCGAAGTTTGTTCCAAATTTCAGCACTGCAGTCGTTCCCCTGACAAGCTTGTGAAAGAAAGGCAAGAAATTTGACTGGACAAAGGAGTGTCAAAGTACCTTTCACAGTTTGAAAGCTGTGCTGACTACCGCACTGGTTTAGCGGTGCCGAATTATACTAAACCGTTTAAACTGGCTGTTGATGCCAGCAACATGTGTCCTGGTGCACTGTTATTACAGGAGGATGGGATGGGGATCCAACAGCCAGTTAGTTACTTTTCTCAGAAGTTGAATTCTTGCAAGCAGAAGTATTCAACAGTGGAAAAAGAGACTTTGAGTGTGGTGTTGGCTCTAAAGCCCTTTGAAATTTACGTCTCTTAAAAATCTGCAGAGACTATTATTTATGCGGAGCATAATCCGCTAACCTTTCCGAAGAAATTTCATACCAGGAATCTGAGACTTTTTTGCTGGGGTTTAACCACATAATTTGAAAATTATTCATGTAGCAGGAAGAGACAATATCATAGCCAATGCCTTATCAAGAGGTTAAATGATGAGGAACATGAATGTCGTGCTCATAGTGGACTTGCATGAAATATAATTATGATTGAATAGTCAAGTATCCTTGTAAATTTGATGTGAGTACATTGTTCTGCATAATTAGGATAGAGATAGTGAGAAAAGGGGATTTTTAATTCATTCTTGGGATGTGGGCATCGCTGGCTAGGCCAGCATTTATTTTGTTTAATAGAAAATGAAACTCCTCTTAAAGATACCATTTCATTTCTTTTTTTCTGTGTGAGGTGTTAGGAACAATACATAATACGACCCCTGAAGTTAAAGAGATATGTTAAAAGGGGGTTAGAAATCTAGGGCAGGATTTTCAGGTCACCAGGTGGGTGTGGTGGGCGAGTCCGGGAGCGGCAGGGAAACAGTCCGCTGCCCGCGATCGGCCCCCGACCGCGATTTCACACTGAGCTGAGCTCCACAGGGGGACAGGCAGACCTTAACGCTTCTGTGCACTGACCCATGCCGACATGGTACTCACCCTTCCTGAGTGCAGCAGGTCATTGAAGCGCTTCTGGCACTGCACCCATGTGCACCGCACCACATCATGGCTGCTCGCCAGCGCTGCCACCTCCTCCCATGCCCTCTTAGTGAGGTGTGGTGGCCTCCTCCTTCCATCACTGGGGAGAAGGGTGCCCCTCCTGGCAGTACCTCCACCAGGAGGTGGGTTAGGGTTAGGGTCCGCACTGGCCAGAAAGGGGCGGGCAGGGGTCTGTCAGTCGCCGGGTCCAATGGCGACCCGTTGGCCAGTTTAAAAAGCGGCCCAGGCAGTCCCTGGAAGGCTGCCACAGAAGGATGTGTGTTCAGTGTTCCCAATGGAGTCGAGTGCGGCTGGACATGGCAGGCTGGAGAGCAGGTCAGGTGGGCACTCGGCCGCCTGCTTTTCCGACGAGTGCCTCGCTACCCTCTGGAGGAGGTGGCTGCCAGGAGGGCCACCCTTGTCCCCAGAGATGAGAGGAGGAGGCCACTGCACCTTACCAAGAGGGCATGGGAGGAGGTGGCAACGCTGACGAGCAGCCATGACATTGTGTAGCACATATGGGTGCAGTGCCAGAAGCACTTCAATGACCTGCTGTACTGTTAAGGTCTGGCCATCCCCCTGTGGAGCTCAGGGGTATTAGAGTCTGAGTGCCAACTGTCAATCGCACCAAAGTTGGGGAAGGGGCTGAGCCCTGGCTGCTTGGACTGAGTGCCTTGCGGCTCGAGGATCACAACTCGGATGTGCCCTGCCAGGTGCTCCTCAGGTGGGGTTGGCCAGGCTGCAATGGCGCTGCAGGTAGATTGGACTAATCAATGCTCCTCTATCCTTTCAGGAGAAGATGGCCCGCAACCAATTGGAGAGGGCACGTATAGGTGGAGGGAAGCCCAACCTCCTGCTGCTCAGCAGGTTTGAGCAAGGCCCTGGAGCTGGAGAGTTGGGCACTCCCTGTGCAACCGGGCGTGGAGAGGCGGGGGTGCCAGATGAAGGTAAGAGCGCAGTGCACAAAGGTGAGGGTTTTGGATTGTGCAGCCATTCTAGTGTAGTCTCTTCACAGGTGTGAGCTTCAAACCTGGAGTCCCCATTGATCATTGAAAGACGATGGCGCTGTGATGCAGATCTCCACTGTCTCACCAGGGTGCCTGGTATGCACAGTGACAGTGTGATGACTTTAACTAGTGACATGTCCTTGTTCTCCATTAGATTCACCAGCAGGCGTTCACTCTGCGGACCCCGAAGAGCCACCCCTGACACCGGAGGACCACCGGGCTTCATCTGCACCTGTGTCATCCCCACTGTCTGAACCAGGCATCAACGCAGATACCAGCACCTCGGTGAGCATTAGTTCAGTGGCTAGAATGTCAGTGCACATTGATGAGGGCACTTCACACTCGCTTGAGGTGCAGGCGGAGGCAGAGAGTGCCCAGGGCGCCGGCAGTAGGAGGACTGCTGGAGACCAGGAACATGCTCAGTCGGTGGCTGATGATGGACCTCTGGAGTCGTCCCTGAGGCAGCAGCTGCTGGAAGTCCAGCAGGGTGTGCGGGAGGATCTGGTGGTGAAACATGAGGGAATGCGTGCCATGGTCTTCATTGTGGAGGAGTCCATGTGGAGCATGAGCAATGCATTGACCCTCATGGCCGAGCGCACTGCCTCCTCCATTGAGAGAGTAGTAACTCTCATGGAGAGGCAGATCCAGGGACAGAATCAGGGGTTCCTGGGGTTGCGCTCGGACCTGCAGCCCTCACATAGGCAATAACCTCAGGTGGTCAGTGCCAGCGTGGGAGTTGAATGTGACCCAGCTAGGTGCCCATCCAGCAATGGTGATCAGGGAGGTCCAGAGAGACCTCATGTTGGTGCATGAGCTGCCTGTCTTCTCTGCGTCCTCTCAGGGCGCTCTGGGTGATGGCAGCAGCTCCTTTGCCCCTCTGCCAGTGACTGTGACATCTTATGAGGCTGCGGTGACTGGAGAGATGCCAGCCATTCCCTCCAGGCAGGGCAAGCACAGACTCCACTGGCCAGGGGATGACCGCCAAGGTCATCAAGGCCAACAGGACAGCAGGGTTAACAGGCTGTTTCCAATGTCAGTGCCAGTGAGGGGGGAGCACCTAGATGTAGCAATCACAAACATGAGTTAAAGGCACTGTGAGCACAAGAGGGACAGGTCATGGGTGATTTTATGTTCATTTATGTTTACTTTATCTATACAGGTCTGGGAATGAAGACTAGAGAAGTTTATGTAGCTAGTTTTGAATTGTCAAAATAAGATAAATTTTGTTTTTGTTGTCATGACCTGAGTATGCTTCACCTTCTTATTTTATTGGTGGAGGGTAGGCCAGCATGTAATGCTGGAAGTAAATAGCATTGATAGAGGATTGGCTAACTAATAGAAGACAGAGAGTCACGATAAGGGGGGCATTTTCAGGATGGCAACCTGTAACTAGTGGAGTACCACAGGGATCAGTGCTGGGGCCTCAATTATTTACAATATATATTAATGACTTGGATGAGGGCAATGAATGTACTATCACCAAGTCTGTGGATGACACAAAAATAGCTGGGAAGATAAGTGGTGAGGATGACACAAAGAATCTACAGAGGGATATCGACAGGCTAAGTGAGTGGGCAAAAACTTGGCAGATGGAATATGATGTGAGAAAATGTGAGGTTATGCACTTTGGCAGGAAGAATAGAGGAGCTGAATATTATTTAAATGGAGAAAGACTGAAGAAAGCTGCAGCACAGAGGGATTTGGGAGTCCTCGTGTATGATTCCCAAAAAGCTAACATACAAGTTCAGCAGGTAATAGGGAAGGCAAATGGAATGTTGGCCTTTATTTCAAAGGGAATGGAGTATAAAAATGGGGAAGTCTTGCTAAAACTATACAAAGCACCAGTTAGGCCACACCTAAAATACAGTGAACAGTTTTGGCCCCCTATCTAAGGGAAGATATACCGGCATTGGAGGCAGTCCAGAGAAGGTTCACTAGGTTGATCCCGAGTATGGAGGGATTCTCTTATGAGGAGAGGTCGAGTAGGTTGGGCCTGTACTCATTGGAGTTTAGAAGAATGAGAGGCGACCTTATTGAAACATATAGGTTTCTTAGGAAGCTTGACAGGGTAGATGCTGAGAGGTTGTTTCCCCTTGTGGGGGAGTCTAGGACCAGAGGGCATAATCTCAGAGTAAGGGGGCGCCCATTTAAAACAGAGATGAGGAGGAATTTCTTCTCTCAGAGGCTGTAGAGGTTGGGTTGTTAAGTATATTCAAGGCTGAGATAGACAGATTTTTAATTGTTAAGTGAATCAAGGGTTATGGGAAAAAGGCAGGAAAGGAGTTGAGGATTATCAGATCAGCCATGATCTCATTGAATGGTGGAGCAGACTCAATGGGCCGAATGGCCATCTTTTGCTCCCACGTCTTATGGCCTCCTGATGTACTCCTCCTGCAGGATGAAAGAGAGAGACACATGGGTTAGCTTGGGCATACTAAGAACCTCTCTTAGTTAAGCCTGAAGGCTCCTTAATGCATCTTAGCGAGTGCTGGCCACCACTTGGATGTCCAGAGTTTAGTGCACTGCATGGCTGCCTGAAACCTGACCACCTCCACCTCAATCCATCTGACCGATTGGTGGCAGCTTTGCCCATTGGACTGCATGCTGTGCTCTCAGCTCAGGCACAGGCATTCTCCTAACCCGTGCTGCAAGGCTGCACCGTTAACTTGAACAATGGGGGAGACTGGGCCAAACCAGGGTGATGACATTGAAAAGGGCTCCACCAGTGACTGCTCCACGGCCAGCTTTAGCAAGGAGATTGTACAATGTGTGCAGTCATCCATTTGTTCTGCATCCACTAAAATGTTCATTAGTTTGCAGTTTGTGCCCGAGGGGTGAAAAGCTCTGGAGCACTTGGTGGCACTTGCATGCCTCTGCGTTGCTTGAGTGGGCAGATAAGCTGGAGGCCCGACTCCAAGTATGTCAATGTGGCTGTGTCTGAACTGTCTCAGCTGCGGAGGAATGGTCACTTTATACAATGGCCGGGATTTTCCGGCCCCATCGCGGGTGGGACCGGCCATGGCCGAGGTGGCACCCCAGCCAGAAGTCCATTGACTTGCGGTGGGACTGGACGATCCTGGCGGTGGGCGGATGGGGAAAATTCCACCCAATGTTTCCCTAATGCATGACCGCTTCCCTCCCCACCACCCTGCACGTGCTTGTGCACTACCTTCAATCACTGAGCAGCCCTTTCCCCCACTCCCAAGTCACCTCAACCGCAGGGCAGCCCTTGCCGCCCCTCCTCCAACACACCTCAACCTTGAAGTCCAATAGGCAACCCTCACGAGCGCTGAGCAACATTACTGTGTACTCACCTCTGAGTTCCCCTCAAGGTGCAGTCCAGCAAGTGCATTCCTGATATATGCTGTTGTGAAACACGTCAGTGTGAAACGCAGCCCACCATCAAGGAGCTGAGCGGACGATTGCATACGGGTTTCACGATGTTGTGAAACTGATTTTTGGCCTGCTCGCCATACTGTTCACGCCATTGAACACCCTCGACACCAGCGGGCACAGAAAATTCCACCCAAAATAGAAAAAACAGTGCTGTTGCCTAGCAACAGCTGTTAAGTGATACAGAAACATGGAGAAAGACAGGACAGAGTTCAGTGTGTGTCAGAGAGCGAGGACAGGGATTTTTCAGCTCTCTGAGAGGGAAAAGTACAAGGCCAGTGAGAAAAGGAACTCCCCAACTCACAGGACTCTCCATCCCAATAACTTCACATGACTTCGCCTCTTCTAGGCCCGACTGCCTCCCCCACAACCTCCCCAAGGCCTGACTCTAACCTCCACCTTACCCCGGAATGCCTGACTCTAACCTCCACCCCACATCCCTGGCCCCATTGTCACACCCACCCCCATCCCCATCCCAAAGGCCTGACTCTCACCCCCACCTTCACCCCCCCAAGGTCCGACACCCACCACCCACCAAGGCCCAACTCTTATACCACCCTCCTCCCCGAGACCCAACTCTCAACTCCAGCCACCCCAGGGCCCGACTGTCACACTCACCGCCCCCGCCCCCCCCACCCCCAAGGCCCAACTCTCGCATCCCCCCCTCCCCACAAGGCCCAGCTCTTATCCCCACTCCTCAAGGCCTGATCTGACAATCCCAAGGCCCAAACTGACACCTTCCCAAAGCCTGAACCGACAACCCCCGAAGGCCCAACCCCTTCATCTCCCAGAGGCCCAACTTTCCCTACCCCCTCAAGACACGACTCTCACCCCCACTCCCCTGCCAAGGCCCAACCTGAATCGACACCCCCACTCCCGGCCCAAACCGACCTGACCCGGCCCAACACTCCCCAGATCTGACCTGCCCCAACACAACCTGACACCCGCCTCAACCCAACCTGACACCCGCCTCAAGGTCCAGCTCAACCCAACTCGACACCCACCCGCCAATCCTACCCTCTTAGCTTATATACATACCTTCCCCCTGGCTTGTCAGAGACCTTTCAACTTGGCTGGAACTTTAAACTTACCTGGTTTATGGCAGCTAGTGTTGTAAGAAAGGGGGTGTGGCTTACTTACCTGTGACTGGTCTTACCTAGCCCTGGTCGCTAGGCTCCGGGGACGTGCTGCACTGCCCAGATCTCGCCCAGCCTGAGTCAGAAGGTTGGGTGAGATAGGATTGCCTGGATTTCAAGGTTAGAACTTTTGAGTGGAGTGGCAATCTGACTCAATTGCCAACCATTAGAAGGTACAGACCAATTTTATACTCTAACATTCTGGATAAGTATAAGGTACATGTGAATTTACAGGCTAACTGTGGTTGAACACACCACATTGCACAATAAATGCCAAATCCAACCATATCAGATTCAAAAGATTTCTCAACAACCCACCCAGATGTCAGTAACACTATAAGCCAACTAATCTCTCTGAAACTTTGTCTCTCTCTTTCATGAGGGTTTCCAATCTCCACAAGTGAAGACCCTGCCTTGGAATTCTCTCCAAACGTCGCTCCAACTTGGACAGCTTCAACGATGACCCACCTCTCAGCTTCTGAGATTCCATTCCCCTGGGCTCCCAAGTACACTCAAGCATTGCCTCACCAGCACCATTTCAGCTCTTTGGCCGTGCCAAACGGAACACCACTGCTCCAAAGGGGCACCTTTGCCCCAACGGCCTGCAGCACAGACTCACTAACCGTCAGCTGCCTTCTTGGACCTTCCGGACTTCTCCTTAGCCCTCTTCGGTTACCAGGACTTCCCCCAAGCCAACATCACTTAAAGACTGTTCTCCACAGCCCATTTTCTAATTTGAAGCCAATTTCTCTGCTTCTCTCTCTTTTTTAACTTGACAAGACCTGTTTCTGTCCCTTATCTGGGACTTCCTTTTGGGACCTCACCCTGTCCCCCTCCCTTGTCCCCCTCTCTGGAACACCTCTCTTCAGATTAAAACTGACTGAGTCAAAGTAACTGACCCTTGAAATAATCTGGTGACCTATCACAACACTCCAAGATTTTCTGCCCTTGTTACTAGGCAGGAACAAATGTAATAAAGCAACGCAATATCCTGTACTTTAAATATTACAACCTCCATAGTGTGCTAACGTAGCACACAGGGACACTGAAAAAAATGGATTTCATAACAAAAGGTTAAGGATTGACCTTACTAGCATAAAAGAAATTTGAGAGAGAAAAGAGAGATCTCAGATAAAATGGGTCAATGCAAGTCACTAATTATTGGACTGTTGTACAAAAAGGAAGACTTGCTTGAAGAAATTATTGGAGGTCCTAGAAGAGGGAAGTCTTACTTTATGAAATGTGGAAAATATTTTTTTCCTGCCTGATTTGTTTTGAAATGATTTGAGTATTTTATAAAGTTTATTGCTGAAAGAAAGAAATGGAAATCTATTAATAACAAGTTAATACTATTGTTTATGATACACAGGTGAAAGGCATTGTTTAATTAGGTACTCGAGCACATATAAATCGGGGACAGCTGGGACACTGAGTGTGAGTGCTATGAGATTGAAGAAAGTCAATAAACTCTTGCTCAGTAAAGAACAGTTCTATGTCTTTTTTCTGCTTCACCAGCTGGCTTAGATTCTATTAACAAGTTTTATTTCAGTGGTGAGTGGGTGGTAAGTAGAAAGAGTTTGGTTCTTTTGGCTAAATGTCAGGGGTCAACCTATACATAAGATATATTTTTAAAAATGAAGCATTTTTTGGCCAAACGTTGGGGGTTGACATTTACATGTGATTGACCATTACTTGGGTATATATGGTAGAAGGAAGGGAGGGACTTAAAATAATCACAATACCAAGAAACACAGAATTTCACAGAAATTTCACCAGGGAAAAGGTATTGGGAAAACTATCAGAAGGTTGACAAGTGCTCTGGACCTAATTGCACAGACTGCAAATTCAGGAGCACTTTAGTGGACTGCAGAGCAGTTAGACTGCACATGTTGTACAATCTCCTTGCTAAAGCTGACCATGTAGCAGTCACTGCTGGAGACGCTCACATCCCTTTGCAGTGTTAGCATTCTGGTTTGGACCAGTCTCCCCCATGGTTCAAGCTAACAGGGCAGCCATGCAGCGCCTAATCTCTGGCCATCCAAGTGGTGACCAGCACGCTCCAGGAAGCGTTAAGGGGCCATCACACTTAACCAGGAGAGGTTCTTAGTACACCCATGCTAACCACGTGTCTCTCTCTTTCATCCTGCAGGAGAACTACATCAGGATCATGGAGCCTGGTGAACCAGCTGTATGCCTGATGGCCTACAGATTGTGAAGAAGAGGGAGTAGAAAGCGACTGAGGCTCCTGGCTGGGCAGAGGGAGGAGCAGCAACCTCAGGAAGAAGGGGTGGCTGGGGTTCCTGCACACAGCAGTCCAGAGCCACAGCGAGCGGTTGCTGCTCGGCGCCTAGCAACACCCAGGGTCTATAGGCACTGCCTTTCATTCCTGCAGATGACCGAGAAGCAGTGTCAATGAAGACTGTGCATGTCTAGGGAACTGGTCGGTCACATCTGCCAGGTACTGCAGGGTTTGGCCCACGGGGACATGGAGGGCATCCACTGCCAGTGGCTGTGAGAGTGACCGTGCTGCTTGATTTCTATGCCAGTAGCTCCTTTCAGGGCTCCACAGGTGACCTCTGTGGGATTTCACAATCCGCCGCCCACAGATGTATCCATGAGGTCGCGGATGCCATCTTCTCGAGGGCACACGACTTTGTGCATTTCGCCCGGGACCGGGACAGCCAGGATGCAGAGTGATTGGATTCGCCCTGATCTCGGGATTCCCACAGGTGCAGGGTGCGATTGACTGCACTCATGTGGTGCTCAGGTCTCCATCGCTACACTCGGTGGACTTCACCGACCGCAAGGGCTTCCACTCACTGAACGTGCAGCTGGTGTGCGACCATCACAAACACATCCTGCAGGTGTGCGCATGGTTTCCAGGGAGTGTGCAGGATGCCTACATCCTCAATCGGTTACAGATCCCTGGGATCTTCCAGGGTCCACAGAGGCTGTAGGGTTGTCTCCTGGGGGACAAGAGCTACCCACAGAGGCCGTGGCTGAAGACACCCATGTGGCGGCCTCAGACTGCAGCAGAGCGATGCTATAATGAGGTTCATGCTGCAGCTCACAACTTGGTGGAGCAGACCATCGGGATGCTGAAGATGCGGTTCTGGTGCCTGGACCGGTCTCGTGGAGCCCAGCAATACAGTCCACAGAGGGTGTCACACATCGTCATCGTCTGCTGCGCCCTTTACAACCTGGCGCTGCAACGGGGTGAGGAGCTGGCTGAGGAGGAGATGGAGGAGCTGGAGGTCTCCTCCGATGAGGAGGATGCTGATGAGGATGAGGGTAAGGGGGTCCTCTGAGGCGACGATGACGGGGATGAGGCTCTCGCACTGGCTGGACAAGGCAGGCGCACTCGGGAGGCCCTCATAGCTGCCAGATTTGTGGAGGATAGGACAACATGCAATGAGGAGACCCTATAGATCCTCACATTGCATCTGTGAACATTTGTCTCCCAGTCTGACTTATGGCAGCCTGAATACCCTTTGAGAATACTCCTGTCATGGAGATGCAGTGGAGGCCCTAATAGCCGCTCGATTGCAGGAGGATGATGACAACATGCAGCGAGGACACTCCATAGATCTTCACATGGCCCCTGAGAATGTCTGACTCCTGTCTGGCCAAGGGCAGCTCACTTGCGCTCCATGATCAGGGTCATTTCATAGAGACGCAGCCATGAAACTTTAGATGTATCTGATGCTGTGTCCGCCTTCAGCACCTCAGCCCTTCTGGAGCTGGTGCACAGCATCATTGGTCGCAGATGCTGGTGTGATGGGGCCAGCCCCACCTTTACGGTGCTGAGAGCACACAGAGTATGAGAGAACTCTGTGGCACCTGTCCACTACATTCTGGCAGCAATGACCAGCACTGCCTAGGTGCAGGCATCAGTAATGTTTCCAGGGAGTGTGAGGCTGGACCATCACTGTGGTCTGAAGGCTGCACAGGGAAGAGACCCTGGACTGAGGCATCTGCCTTTTATCTTGTGCAGAAAGGTTTCATATCTGAGTGACAAGAACACTGCTCATCAGAACCAAGAGCCACAGGCAGGGAGACATTCTTGGGAGTTTATTGACAATAGTGAGTAACACCTGTGCCCCAACTATATAACTAAAGCACCTTAACTGTCCTAACCTGGCCGTTACGTCTTGGTGCTCCCCGAACGTCCGCAGTGGAGGTGAAGGCAGCCTGCTGACTGCGACGCCCTGTCTGTGATGCCTTTGGAGGGCCGAAACTTGGAGGGCTCTGGCCTGCTTTTGGGGTCCTTCTGTGTGGCAGTGGCACCCTCCTCAGCCTGTGGAGCTGGAGCTGCTGAGGTCACAGGAAGAGGGGATTCGAATGGCTCGGACACTCTCAGAGTCATCTGGGCCCATCCAACCAGTCACCTGCTGATCCTCCTGCCTATGGGTGCCCGGGGGCCCCAGACTAACTCCATGAGGAGAAGCGTAGCTGGAGCGAGATTGAGCTGCCTGGCACCCCTCTCTCGTAAACACTGTTGGACACCAACTATGGCATCAGCAATGGAGTTGAGCCCGTGCAGGAGTGATGTCCTGGACCAAGGTATCCATGGTGGCCGCCATCCTGCCAGTGTTAACCTTGGTGTGTTGCAATGCCGGCGCTATCACCTCAGGCTGATGATGGACGGACTTCTCCATCGTGCCTTGCAATCTGAGTGCAGTGGACATCCCTTCTTGATGTTCCCGAGCTTGCCTTTGCAGCTCCAGCAACTGTGACATGACTGAGTCCAGAGGCTCCTCATCTGACTCAGACTCAGCAATGTTCTGGCCTCCAGCGCTCCTCCGAGTGCCGGGGACCTGGGAAGTCCCTGCCTCCGCCTGCTGTGGATCAGGCAGTGCAATGTGCTCACCAGATTGTGATCCCAAGGCTACTCTAAAGCCCGGTCCCACTCAGATGTGTGTCTCTGCGCTGGTGGAGAGTGTGGGTGAGCGCTCTGATGGGACTTCAGGGAGGGTGCCTTCAGATTCCTCTTCAGAGGTTTCTTCAGAGCTTGATTAGAGGCCCTGGGTCGTGGACTCTGTCGGCTGTTTGGCAGATGTGCCTGCGGAAGCAAGGGGAGATAATTAGTGCATGGCAGTGGCCTGTGAAAGAGGACAAATCACTCACGACATGGTTGTCTGGTGGATGTTGCACTGCCGAAGCTGCTCTCGCTCTTTGTGAGCCAGCTTTTCCTGCATGGAGAGAGTGTAAGCAGGATGCCTGCCAGGCCAGATGATAAATGTGCCTGGCTTGTGTGGGTGGTGAGTGGTCCTATGGACAGGATGAGGACAATGATAGTGAGTGTGAGAGAGTGAATGGTGATGTCCCTTGAACTGGCAGTGAGTGAGGGCCCTGTGGGTGTGTGATGGGTTTGTGAGTGTGTGAGTTGATAGTGATGAAAAGAGTGACTTACCCTGGCAGAACGGAGGAGATCATTCATCCTCTTGCGGCACTGGGTGGCTGTCCTTCTCTGAAGGATGTTGGCACTGACCACTGCTGCCACCGCCTCCCAATCTGGATTGGTCACATTGCTGCCCATCCTGCGGCCAGAGTGGGGAAACAGGACATCCCAGCAGGCTTCCATGGCACTCAAATGTTGCTCGTAAGAGCTGTCATTAAACCAGGGGGCTGCAGACTTCCTCCGTTTCAGGGCCATGTTTCCCATGCAGCAGTGGTGGTCAGGAAGCATTGAGATGTGTGCTTGTGGCTGGACTTTAAACATGGTGCCTGGCCTGATGCAGCGGTGGGGTGAGGGCAGGCAAGCGAATAAGAGCTCACCCGCCAAGGAAACAGCATGTTTCCCAGGAGTGCATAAATAATGAGTCAGGCTTGGGAAGGTACAGCGTGAAAACCCACCATCGCAGCTAACGGATAAAACTTAAACAAGGGCAATTATGAGGGCATGAAATCTGAGCTGGCTAAAGTGAATTGGTAAATGAGGTTAAGGGAAAGGTCAATAGAGATGCTGTAGCTAATATTTAAAGGGATATTTCAGAATGCACAGAATAGATATATTCCAACGAGTAAGAAAAAGTCCAAGGAAAGGACACGCCATCTGTGGTTAACTAGAAAGATAGTATCAAACTTAAAGAAAAAGCATATAATTGTGCAAAGATAGGTGGCAGGTCTGAAGATTGGACAGAATAAGGAATGACTAACAGACTAATAAGGAGGGAAAAGTTAGAATATGAGAGAAAGCTAGCCAGAAATATAAAAACAAATAGTAAGAGTTTTTATAAATATTTTTAAAACAACCGAGTTAACAAAGTGATTGTTGGTTCTATAGAAAGTAAGTCTGGAGAATTGATGATGGAAAATAAGGAGATAGCAGATGAATTGAACAGGTATTTGCTGTGGGCTGACGAGCCCGGGTCCTGATTGGCTTCATCCAGGGTCTTAAAAGAAGCATCTAATGAGACAGTTGATGCATTAGTTTTAAATTTCCAAAACTCCCTCAATTCGATTAGATTGGAAGATAGCAAACGTAACTCCATTATTCAAAAAAAGAGGGAGACCGAAAGCAGGAAATTGCAGGCCAGTTAGCATAATATCTGTCGTTGGGAAAATGTTTAGAAGCTATTATTAAAGGAGTTATAACAGGGCACTTGGATAAGCTCAAGGCAATCAGGCAGAGACAACATGATTTTGTGAAAGGGAAACCGTGTTTAACCAACTTATTGGAGTTCTTTGAAGAAGTAACATATGCTGTGGATAAAGGGGAACTGGTGGATTTGCTGTACTTAGATTTCCAGAAGGCATTTGATAAAGTGCCACATCAAAGGTTATTGCAGAAAATAAAAGCCCATGGTCGGGGGTTGGGGGGGGGTGGGGTACATATTGGCATGGATAGAAGATTGGCTAGCTAACAGGAAGCAGAGAGTTGGCATAAATGGGTCATTTTCTAGTTGGCAGGATGTGACGAGTGGTGTGCCACAGGGATCAGTGCTGGGACCTCAACTTTTTACAATTTATATAAATAACTTGGATGAAGGGGCCAAAGGTATGGTTGCTAAATTTACTGATGAGACAAAGCTAGGTAGGAAAGTAAGCTGTGAAGAGGACATAAGGAGGCTATAGAAAGATAGGCTAAGTGAGTAGGCAGATGGAGTATAATGTGGCGAAAATGTAAAATTCTTCCATTTTGGCAGGAAGAATGAAAGAGAAGCATATTATCTAAATGGTGAGAGATTGCAGAGCTCTGAGGTGCAGAGGGATCTGGGTGTCCTAGTGCATGAATCACAAAAGGTTAGTATGCAGATATAGCAAGAAATTAGGAAAGCTAATAGAATGTTAATTTTTTTTTTGCGAAAGAAATTGATTACAAAAGTAGGGAGGTTATGCTTCAGTTGTACAGGGCACTAGTGTGATTACATCTGGAGCATTGTGTACAGGATTGGTGACCTTATTTAAGGAAGGATGTAAATGCATTGGAAGTAGTTCAGAGGTTTACCAGACTAATACCTGAAATGGGCAGGTTGTTTTATGAGGAAAGGTTGGACAGGTTAAGCTTGTATCCACTGGAGTTTAGAAAGGTAAGAGGAGACTTGATTGAAACCTTTAAGATCCTGAGGGGTCTTGACAGGGTGGATGTGGAGAGGATGTTTCCTCTTGTGGGAGAATCTAGAACTAGGGATCACTGTTTTAAAAAAATAAGGGGTCGCCCAATTAAAACAGATAAAGCCAAATCTTTTCCCTCAGAGGCTCGTGTGTCATTGGAACTCTCTTCCTCAAAAAGCAGCAGAAGCAGAGTCTTTGCATATTTTTAAAGCAGAGGTGGATAGATTCTTGGTGGGGGTGATTGAGGGGCCAAATGGCCTATTCCTGCTCCTTGTTCGTATGTTTGGATTTAAAAGCGACTTTTGGGAAGTGAAAAATTACCTGCCCCTCAATATGGGACTGGTGTTTAATCTGCAATGGGTCAGGGGCTGGAAAAAGACCCATTTCCATAAGGAAAATCTAATTATATTCATGTTCATTCATTGGGTGCAAAAAAAATTCAGAAATGGAATAATGAAATTACACAGGGAACATGACAACATCTGGAGAATTTTCACGTGTTGAACGTGACACAAGAAATTGGGAGGGAGGTGTCTGGGACCCTGTCTGCCTGGATCCACCATGTGTGGTATACACGTGGCACAAAATGCCTGTGCAGCCAATCCTGGTGTTGCTGTAGCTTTTTCCCCTCAGCCTTGCGAGTCTGCATTTCTGTCCAATGACACAGGCTTCTTGGCATTGGGAAAGCAGCCAGCTGATGTCCAGGACTATTGCCTAATGTCACTGAAAGCTGGTCGAAATGGAGAGTTGGGGCAAGATCAATGGAGAGGAGGTGGAGGAGCTAAATGGGGGAGCCCCCAGCACTCGGAGAAATGTTGCCTTGATGCACCTGGCACTCTCCCTTACCTCGCTTTCCCCCTCTCTCTCTTTCCTTTTCCCTCCGCAACCCCCTCCCACCACCCCCCCAACAAGCCCAGTAATTATAGTTTTGATAAACGTAGGACTGTAGCTTTAAGGCGAAGTTCTGAGATCACATGATCTGTGTGAACCAATCAGTTTGTAGCGTGGGGGAACCTTTAAGGGGAGTTCTTCTTTCGTTATAAAGCTCGATGCAAACATGTAGCTGCTGCAGCCTGTAAATAAAGTTCAATGTGTCCATCACAAAAAGTTGCCTGGAATATGAACTCTATAACAAACTGGTGATGAGGATCGATCAGATTTGGCATTGTCCCTCTCCCAGCAATTGAGTATCTAAGCTAATTCAAGGAAAAGGAAAATGTGCTCACCAGGTATGCCGCACAGTTCAAACAGGGGAAACAAACACTGTCTCTTTTTAAGTTTAAAATAAAGGACACGATCCAAAAGACTGAGAAATCTTTGAGTGCTCCCCACATTTAAAGAAACAGGACCTGCAGAGGGAAAAATAAAAAGAGAATTTGTACTGACACTATAAAATAAGCAGCAACCCCACAGTGGCTTAGAGAATCTGGCACACAGCTGCAAGAAAGAAAAAGACTGTAGAGTTAAAAAAAAGAAAACACTGGCTGCAGAGTTGACAGCTTGCAAGTTTAAAAAAAGGGGCAATTGGAGCAGAAAGCAGTGCTGCATTTTTAAATACAAACAAACCAGCCTGACGGGAGCACGAGGCTGTGGGGTCTCTTGAAAGGTGGGATATCCAACATCAAAATACATGTATAATTGCCCAGAAAAGGGAGAAGAAATTGCTGCTGTGTTTTTTCCGAACAGGACTGAAGTTTTACAAAGTTAAAAGAAAACCACGAGCGCGGAGATCCCGCCAAAACTCATAAAAACACAGGAAACACAGCAGAAAAAAGCGACAGCTGAAGAGACAGCCCAAGGGAAATAACATAAATGCCCTCAAAGCAGCAATATATATAAAGTGGTAAATACAAGAAAACCGTTCTGGACAGAAAATTAGAAGAGTCGCGGCCAGGGGAGGGGGTATCTTGGCCCGTAGGGGAACGAGGGACCCCGGTGGTGGGGGAGGGGGTAACGCGGCCCGGGGGGGATCGAGGGACCCCGGTGGTGGGGGAGGGGGAGGGGGTGAGGGACCCCGGAGGTGGGGGAGGGGACAAGGGACCCCGGCGGTGGGGGATGGGGTGACCTGGCCCGGGGGTGGGGGGTGGGAATGAGGGATCCCGGCGGTGGGGGAGGGGGGGAGGGGGTGAGGGACCCCGGCGGTGGGGGAGGACGAGTGACCCCGGTGGTGCGGGGCAACTGGAAATTAAACAGTTGAAAGTACAGTTGATTGTCCTTCAAGATGAAATGCAAAAGGAATGTGTAACCATTCAGCAATATGAAGAATTGAAGACTGTCTGAAGTAGTACAATGGAAGCACAAGAGAGGAAACTCGGAGAGGGCTCAGGATAAAGCCCTGGTAATCGGACAGGGTCACAGGAAGCCCTGGGTGTTGTATAAAGCTGGATACAGCCAGGGGACAGTAGTTCACAGAAGTTCCAAGGCAGTGCCAGTTCAGTGAAACTAGCTGTCTGGCAAAGAGCTGAAGAATCAGCTGAATGAAGCTAAAGAGGCATTGGCAGGCAAAGTCGTACTACTTTCCAAAATGTGAGCAGATAATGAAGCCATGGGTAGCTCAACTACCAAACTAAGACCAGTAGAAAATTCACCTGAGAGGGTTTCTGGCTGATAGTGAAATCAAAAAGCAGGACATGACTAAGCTCTGTGGTAGAAAGAAGACACGTAGGACACACTTAGGAAGAGGATGCAGAGTTACTGAAGAGGCATCGTCTTCAAACAAGACTAAGCCTGATACTTCCCAATTTGGAGGGGAAGGTGAAGAGAAAAGTCAAGGGAACCAAAAAAGTGACTCACAAGTTGCATAGTTGTGAGCGTGAATTTACTGTTGGTGAAGTAGAAATTTCGGCAGAGGACCGAAGGGGTTACTTGGTAAGGTAAGCTCTGTGACCGGACCCTTATTTTACCACATAGAAGTGGAGGGCTGGATCACCCGTAAGCACATGGGTCATTTAAGAAGAAAGGAGATTGAGAGGTGGATCGAGAGGCCTACCTGCAGTGAGACTAGCGGCAGAGTGACGTCACAAACCACAACATGACGCGAGTGTGGGGAAAGCAGCTGATTGGTGAGTATTTCAAGTCCTTAAAGTAAAAGTAAGGTCTTTAGTTTGTGTTTAGATCTCTAGTCTTATTTTTCTCTCTTTTTCTTTAAAAATAGCTTGTTAAGGATAAGATTGAAACTGGTTTGTACAAAAAAATTTAATTACAATAAAAGCGGGGGATTCTTCAAGTGTAAAGAGCAGGGATACTGGAGTAATTAATTATTAAATTAAATTAAATATGATAATGATGGCAGGATGGGTTATGTGTTGCTGCTGGACACCAAGGTGACCCAGAGCGAACACATCTGTACCAAATGTTTGTGGCTCGAGGAACTTTGGATCCGAGTTAAGGAGCTGCAGACATTGCGCCACATCAGGGAGGGGGAAAGTTACCTGGACACTTTGGTCCAGGAAGCAGTCACACCCCTCATGTTTAGGTAATTCAAATTTGGTCTGTGATCAGGCACAGGAGGATGTGACTGCAAGTGAAGCAGGTGTGGGGACCTGGGGATAGCATTCGAGGAGCCGCAGCCCCTGCAACTATCCAATAGTTACAAGGTTCTTGCAAACTGTGTGGACGAGAACAGGGACTGCAGGGAGGATGAGTGAACTGATCACGGCACCGTGGTACAGGGAGTCATTCAAGTGAGGGGAGGAAATAGGAATATAATAGTGGTAGGGGACAGTATAATTAGGGGGATAGAAACCATTCTCTGCAGCCGTGAGTGTGAATCTCGAAGGCTGTGTCGCCTGCCCAGTGCCAGGGTTAAGGACGTCTCCTCAGGGTTGGAGTGGGAGAGGAGGGATCCAGTTGTCATTGTCCATGTTGGTACCAATGACATTGATAGGACTAGAAAGGAGGTTCTGCTGAGAGAATTTGAACAGTTAGGAGCTAAACTAAAAAGCAGAGCCTCCAAGGTAATAATCTCGGGATTGCTACTTGAGCCACGGGCAAACTGGCATAGGGTAAATAAAGTCAAGGAGTTAAATGGCTCAGAGATTGGCGTGGAAGGAATGGGTTTCAGTTCATGGGGCACTGGCACCGGTACTGGGGTAGAAGGGAGCTGTTCCAGTGATACGGACTTCACTTGAACCGTGCTGGGACCAGTGTCCTGGCGAATCGAATAACTAGGGCTGTAGAGAGGGCTTTAAACTAAGTAGGGAGGGGGGAGGGTTCCGGAAAGGGGATACATAGGCTTACAAAGTAAAAGGATATGGCAGCCTTGCAGAGCAACTATTTAGTTAATGATACCCAGAGTGTGACAGGAAGGGACAGAGTGTACAAACATTAAAAAAAAGCAACAAATAGGGTCAAAGGGGGAAAAATGGTAAAAAGGCAAAAATTAATGGCCCTTTACTTAAATGCACATAGTATTCAAAACAAAATAAATTAATTAACGGTACAAATAGAGGTTAACGGGTATGACCTTATAGCCATTACGGAGACGTAGTTACAAGGAGATCAAAGCTGATAACTAAATATTTAGGGATGACTTTTCAAAAGGACGGGCAGGAAGGAAAGGGTGGTGGGGTAGCTTTGTTAGTACAAGATGGAATAAGTACGACAGCAAGAAAGGATCTTGGATCGGAAGATGGAGAATCCATATGGGTAGAGGTAAGAAATAACAGAAGAAGACACTGTGGGAGTAGTCTATAGGCCCCCTGACAGTAGCTATACTGTAGGACAGAGAATAAATCAGGAGATACTGAGGGCATGTAAAAAAGGCAGTATATTAATCATGGGTGACTTTAATCTTCATGTAGATTGAGAAAATCAAATTGGCAGAGGTAGACACGAGCAAGAATTCATAGAGTGTATTCTGGACAGTTTCCTGGAACAATATGTTGTGGATTCAACCAGAGATCAGGCTATTTTGGATCGGCTAATGTGTAATGAGGCAGGTTTACTAAATGATCTCAGAGTAAAGGATCCCCTAGGAAATAGTGACCATAACATGGTAGAATTTAGCATTCAGTTTGAGAATGAAAAGCTTGGGTTGGAAACAACTGCGCTAAACTTAAATAAGGATAATTACAAAGGAATGAGGGCAGAGTTGGCTGGAGTGGACTGGGAAAGCAGTTTAGGAGAAAAGACAGTTGATGAACAATGGAAGATGTTTAAGAAAATAGTTCATGACTCTCAACAAAGATATATCCCAGTGAGGAAGAAAGATTCTAGGAAGGGGATAAACCAACCATGGTTAACCAAGGAAGTTAAAGACAGTATCAAATTGAAAGAAGAAAGATGCAATGTGGCAACGATTAGTGGTAAGCCAGAGGATTGGGAAAATTTTAAAAAAACAACAAAAGGTGACAAAAAAATGTGAGAGAAAATAAACTTTGAGGGTAAACGACCAAGTAAGGAGAAGCTGTTCCCACTTGTAAAAGTATCAAGAATGAGAGGGCACAGATTTAAAGTGATTCGTAAAAGAAACAAATGTGACGTGAGAAAAAACTTTCACACTACGAATAATCATCTAATGTGCAAGGGTTCGGGGAAAAGGCAGGGCAATGATACTAGGTCATAATGCTCATTTGGAGAGCTGGGGCCGTTAAGATCCGAATGGCTGCCCCCTGTGCTGTTAAGATTCTGTGATTCTGTAATATAAAAACAGACAGTAAGATCTTCTTTAAATATATAAAAAGGAAGAGAGAAGCCAAAGTGAATATAGGCCCCTTAGAGAATGAGACTGGAGAAATAATAATGGGGAACCAGGAAGTGGAAGAGGAGTTGAATAAATACTTTCTATCAGTCTTCATGGGAGAAGACACTAACAACATTCCAAAAAACTAAATAATCAAGGGGCAAAAGAGGGGGAGGAAATAAATACAGTAACTATCACTAGAGAAAAAGTACCAGGGAAACTAATGGGGCTAAAGGCCGATAAGTCCGCTAGACCTGATGGGTTGCATTCTAGGATATTAAAGGAAGTAGCTAGAGAGATAGTGGATGCACTGGTAGTAATCTTCCAAGAATCCTTAGATTCTGGAAAAGTCCCAGAGGATTGGAGAATGGCCAATGTAACACCCTTATTCAAAAAGGGAGGGAGACAAAAAACAGATAACTATAGGCCAGTTAGCATAACATCCATCATTGGGAAAATGTTAGAGCCTATTATAAAGGATGTGATAGCAGAGCATTTAGAAAGACATAATCTAATCAAGCAGAGTCAGCATGGCTTCATGAAGGGGAAATCATGCCTGACAAATTTATTAGAATCCTTTGAGGAGGTAACAAGCAGGATAGATAAAGGGGAACCAATGGATGTAATATATCTGGATTTCCAAAAGATAAGGTACCACACATAAGGCTACTTAACAAGATAAGAGCCCATGGTGTTGGGGGTAGTATATTAACATGGATAGAGGATTGGCTAACTAATAGAAGACAGAACAAAAACAGAATTACCTGGAAAAACTCAGCAAGTCTGGCAGCATTGGTGGAGAAGAAATCAGTTAATGTTTCAAGTCCTCATGACCCTTCGGCAGAACTGAGTATAGTTATGAGAAAGGTGAAATATTTTGATGAAATACTTTAAATGAAAGTAGTTCTTTAGCTTCATGCACTTATGTAGCTGCTGCTGTAGCCTGTAAATAAAGTTCAATGTTTCCAGCAAGAAAAGCTGCTTGGTAAATCAACTCTAACATTCACTCACCTTCACTCATCACACTCAGCCTCACTCACTCACCCGGGGGCTGCGACGGGTTGGATTGGAGGTCTGAAGCTTAGTAGCAGCTGAGCGTGGGCGTGTGCTGAAGGGATCAGGGAGAGCTGGGGAGAGCTATGGGGCCAGTAGGGGAAGTGCGGAGAGAGCCGGGGAGAAGCGGGGTGCTTAAGCCGGAAAAGCAAAGAGAGCCAGAAGTGAGTGGAAGCTGGGGAGATCGCGGTGAAGACTCAGGGAGAAGTGGGGGAGAGGCGGGAGTAATGGGGAAATGCAGAGGAGAGACAGGGAGAGCCACGGGGCCAGCAGGGTAGACGCGGGAGACAAACCTGGTACAGCCAGGGACAGGGCCCAACAAGAAGTTAAGTGTTTGTTTTTATTCAATATACAATTGTGCTCCCTTTAGCAATATGGCTCTGAACTCAGAGACCTCCTCACGCGGGAGCCATAACAAAAGTGGTTTCTGATCAGAGAAACCTCATTGGCTCACAGTGATTAGCACCTGTTTCTGACCCTGCCCCCCCCAGCTTCATGCTGATTGGCCATACCTCAGCGAAGCTGAAATCTGATTTACCATTGCAATTGGCATTCAGTAGGGGAGGGCAGTTTGAATCTGCAGCCTGTTAGAAGCCCCTATCGACATTGTGTCTGTTCTGGGAGTGAGAAAGAGAGAGAGAGAGATTTCAACAATCGATAATCCCTAAAGTTCTGAAGCTAAGCATTTCTGGGCAGTGAGGAAACCCATTTTTATTTAATTTGCATAAATTTGTAGAGGAATTTAGAGAGAGGAACTATTGAAAGAGTTTACAATTTTGAGACAGTGCTGCTTAAGTGTGCTATTAGAGAGTCTTTGTTATTAGAATTGATCTATATTTTTCTCTTCCCTTAGAACTACTGTAATGCAGCTGTGGGACTCAGCCTGGCCGGATTCATTATTTGTGAAGTCCCACAAGTCCTGCATGTCCATTAGGCATCTCTACCATTGCTCTTGGCTGCTTTGTGTTGTGAAAATGTGCAAGGTAAGATTGCAAAGTTGCGGCAGAAAGTGGTACAGCTGAGGAAAGGGAGAGCAGCTTGCAGCAGGAGGAGGAGAGGACAGCCATACAACACAGGGTGGAGGTAACCAAAGCAGCATCGGGTGGGAGAAAGGCATGAATTCCAGCATTCTAATTCGAAAGGCAGAGGAGCAGCAATGGCAAGCTCAAGACACCACCAAATACTTGTGGTACCTGGAGACACATCTATGGACCTCTACAACCCAAATGATGACAAGGTAATTAATCTTACAGGAATCTCATCATCTGGGACTTTACTGCTTGTTGTTAGGAAATAGAGCTAGCTTAAGTAAGTAGTATCTTTGGGTTTTAGGAATGAGTTTTAGCTTTTAAGTTTGATTTGTATTTCTGTATCTGTCTGTTAAGAAAGGTCAAATGGAGTTTTAGTTTCACTTTAAAAGGCTGCTCGCATTTCTAATGAGAAGTTTATGCCCCTATGAAGTAAAAGTAAACACACAAGAGTAAAAATAATAGTGCTGTTGCTTAGCAAATGCGGGGCCAGATAGGCAGGTTCCTCCCACAGACATACACACAGAACTAAAGAAACAGCAGTTTTAAGTTCAGTTGAAGCCAGGACCCCACATAGACTGGACACTGGGAGAGGGAACTGCAGACTCCCCAAAAGAACAAAAAGGTCCCAAGTGAAGAAAAAACCCCAAAAAACCCAGGAGAGTGGAAGAGGGGAATGTCCAAAGGAGACCATGTAGTCAAAGGAAGCACAGGAATCTGAGAAACGTTCCCGTGAAGTGAAGAGTGAGGGGCAGAGAGAAAGGCTCCAAGCTTCAAATTTAAAGTGAGAACAGCTTGCAAGAAGGTTCAAAGAGACAACTGAAGGCCTGTAACTCTATGCTATGAGCATGTGAAGCAGCGGTGTACTGTTAAGGCTGAGTTGGTGAGAGAGAGTGCATGGAAGACAGCTTGAATGCACGTGGTGACCCAGGGGAGAGGAGCATCAGAAGGAAAGTTCAAAACCTGGGGGGTGAACCCTTGTGGAAGGGGTGTGAGAGAAAGCGTTGGGAGAAGGTTCCAAGACGAGGTCCCGGAGAGTGGAGATTGGACGCCCTCGTGTGAAGGATGGAATTCAGTGAGACTGGTTGGTTCACGGTGTGACAAGCATCTGAGGGGAGTTGAGGAGAGATCCATAGCATCTGGTTGAGGTGGCATCTGTCACTTGTTTTCAGAGTGTGGTGTGTCTGACCACAGGATGCCTATTGGTACATGGACTGTGTACTACTGTGGACATTAAAGTATAAGATAGCTTCTGTAACTTGTGTTATCCATACAAATCTGTATACATCTGTAAAGGTATAGCTGTGGGTGAAGGAGTATTGTAATATAGTTCAGCTTTTCTTGTTGATTAATTTTTTTTTTAGAAGCTCATCAGCTAACGTACCTCTGTTCAGTAGCGAGCGACTCTCCACGTATCAAAACAAGCAAAAATTAAAAGTTAGGATCTATCAGGCTGGGTTCTAGTCTGGGATCAGGCTTGTCCAGGGGTAAACTCAGCTGGGATTGTAACATTGTATAATACGACAGCACTGGCTGCAATGTGAAGCTTTATGGAATATGTGATTTTTTCCCCTTTTTTAAAGATGTGTAACAACTCTTTGCCCTTATTTCACTCACAGGTTTAATTGCTGGTTGGGGTTGAGACCTTGGAGCAGCCATGAGACTCAGTCCATGGCCAGTGGACAAAATTGTAAAGTCCCAGGCTGTTAGCACATGGGTTACTGAGACGCTCTGGAAGAGTGGTCTGTGGCACAGGGTGCCTGTGGTTTGTGAGCAGTGAGGCTACTGCAAAGCTGGCTCTTTCACCGATAGAGCTGAATGCAGTACAGGTGACTACACTGACTGTTAAATGTTGTTGCCTTGTTCTGTGGCTTTGATCTACTGATGCTTTCACTTGCCTAAAATGACCTTTCTGCTGTGATAAAGGCTTTCCTTAGTTATAATCCTTTCCTTCTCTGCCCACCAGCGTGCTTCACACCCACCCCAGGGCCCAAGTGCAGAGGATATAGTGAAGGAAATGAGGAAGATGAATAACTATATTTCAGAATAAAATCAGAATCTGAACATGAAGCCACATTCCATGGGTATGATGTAAAGTGTTTATTTTACTTGTGTTGATTTTGCAAATAATGTGTTTCTTTCAGTTGAGTTTTGCATTGTATAATTTCTGTTTTTACAGTAAAAGTTTGAAGTCAGCTATTGTCTCCTTCAGTCCCTTGATCAACAGTTTAGTTGCAGTTCTGCACATCATTCCTGTGCACTGAAGGCATACATCATTCAGGGTGGGTTTTCTTGGAGATTAGGAATTTATACACCCATACAGCTGTTATAGAAACATAGAAACTAGGAGCAGGAGTAGGCCATTCAGCCCTTCGAGCCTGCTCCGTCATTCATTATGATCATGGCTGATCATCCAACTCAATAGCTTGCTCCCACTTTCTCCCCAGATCCTTTGATCCCTTTCGCCCCAAGAGCTATATCTAACTCCGTCTTGAAAGCATATAATGTTTTGGTCTCAACTACTTTCTGTGGTAATGAATTCCACAGGCTCACCACTCTCTGGGTGAAGAAATTTCTCCTCATCTCAGTCCTAAATGGTCTACCCCATATCCTCAGACTGTGAGCCCTGGTTCTGGACTCCCCCACCATCGGGAACATCCTTCCTGCATCTACCCTGTCTAGTCCTGTTAGAATTTTATAGGTTTCTATGAGATGCCCCCTCATTCTTCTGAACTCCAACAAATATAATCCTAATCGACTCAATCTCTCCTCATATGTCAGTCCCACCATCCCAGGAATCAGTCTGGTAAACATTCGCTGCACTCCCTCTATAGCAAGAACATCCTTCCTCAGATAAGCAGACCAAAACTGCACACAATATTCCAGGTGTGGTCTCACCAAGGCCTTGTACAATTGCAGCAAGACATCCCTGTTCTTGTACTCTAATCCTCTAGCTATGAAGGCCAACATACCATTTGCTTTCTTTACCGCCTGCTGCACCCGCATGCTTACCTTCAGCAACTGGTGTACAAGGACACCCAGGTCTCGTTGCACATTCCCCTCTCTCAATTTATAGCCATTCAGATAATAATCTGCGTTCTTGTTTTTGCTACCAAAATGGATAACCTCACATTTATCCACATTATACTGCATCTGCCATGCATTTGCCCACTCACTCAGCTTGTCCAAATCACACTGAAGCATCTCTGCATCCTCCTCACAGCTTACCCTACCACCCAGCTTTGTGTAATCTGCAAATTTGGAGATATTACATTTAATTCCCTCATCTAAATCATTAATATATATTGTGAATAGCTGGGGTCCCAGCACCAATCCCTGCGGCACTCCACTAGTCACTGCCTGCCATTCGGAAAAAGACCCGTTTATTCCTACTCTTTGTTTCCTGTCTGCCAACCAGTTTTCTATCCATCTCAATACACTACCCCCAATCCCATGCGCTTTAATTTTACACGCTAATCTCTTATGTGGGACTTTGTCGAAAGCCTTCTGAAAGTCCAAATAAACCACATCCACTGGCTCCCCCTCATCAACTCTACTAGATACATCCTCGAAAAATTCCAGTCGATTTGTCAAGCATGATTTCCCTTTCATAAATCCATGCTGACTCTGTCCGATTCTGCCACTGTTTTCCAAGTGCTCAGCTATTAAATCTTTTATAATGGACTCTAGAATTTTCCCCACTACCGACATCAGGCTGACTAGTCTATAATTCCCTGTTTTCTCTCTGCCTCCCTTTTTAAATAGTGGAGTTACATTAGCTATCCTCCAATTTGTAGGAACTGTTCCAGAGTCTATAGAATCTCAGAAGATGACCACCAATGCATCCACTATTTCTAGGGCCACTTCCTTAAGTACTCTGGGATGTAGATTATCAGGCCCTGTGGATTTATCTGCCTTCAATCTCATCAATTACCCCAACATCATTTCCCTACTAATACTGATTTCTTTCAGTTCCTCCCTCTTACTAAACCCTGTATTCCACAACATTTCTGGTATGTTATTTGTGTCCTCCTTTGTGAAGACAGAACCAAAGTATGTATTTAGTAGGTCAGCCATTTCTTTGTTCCCCATTATAAATTCCCCTGTTTCTGACTGTAAGGGACCTACATTTGTCTTCACCAATCTTTTTCTCTTCACATACCTATAGAAACTTTTACAGTCAGTTTATGTTTCCTGCAAGCTTACTCTCATACTCCTATTTTCCCCTTCTTAATCGATCCCTTGGTCCTCCTTTGCTGAATTCTAAAGTGCTCCCAACCCTCAGGTCTGTTGTTTTTTCTGGCCAATTTGTATGCCTCTTCTTTGCATCTAATACTATCTCTAAGTCATGTTGACTTAATTCAATTTTTCGTGATAAGCTTGAAACCGAGCTCAGCCAGTGTCTTCACTGGTTTTGCACAATCACACACAGCAATAATGTGGCGAAGCACACAACTTCACCATGTCACGGACAATAATATCACAGCTCAACTGGGAGGCAACCTGGAATCGCTGCCACCAACCACTGGCACCTGATGAGCCAGCAATCAGTGCCAATGGTCTTTCAACTTGATGGAGGGCGAGCGCCTGCTAACCAGGGACCAACCAGCCCGCAGCCTGCCAGGGCAGCTGCACGCTAACTGGGGATCAACCAGTTTTCAACCAGTCTGGGTCAACCACACACTGCCTGGAACCAACCAGTTTTCAATATTACCAAAACACAGCTACTAACCAGTCCAATAATTATTTTTCCATTTTGTGTGAGTTTCCTGCCTGTGTGCTGGGTATGTGAGTTTCCTGCCTGAGAGCTCAGTGTGTGAGGAGAAACTTCTTCACTCAGAGGGTGGTGAACCTGTGGAATTCTTTACCACAGGAGGCTGTGGAGGCCAAGTCACTGAATATATTTAAGAAGGAAATAGATTTCTGGACTCCAAAGGCGTCAAAAGGTATGGGGAGAGAGGGGGCATTTGGTGGTGAGATAGGGGATCAGCCATGATCGTATTCAATGCCGGAGCAGGCTCGAAGGGCCAAATGACCTATTCCTACTCCTATTTTCTATGTTTCTATGTGAGTTTCCTGACTGTGCTGTCTGTGTGAGTGTTTCCTGTGCTCTCTCTGTGTGAGTGTCTTGACTGTGCTCTGTGTGTGTGCGCGTGTATGCCTTGATTGTGCTTTGTGTGCGCTCTGTGTATGTGTGTCATGACTGTGCCCTGTGTGCGAGTCAGTTTCCTGACGGTGCTCTCCGTGTGCGAGTCAGTTTCCTGACGGTGCTCTCCGTGTGCGAGTCAGTTTCCTGACGGTGCTCTCCGTGTGCGAGTCAGTTTCCTGACGGTGCTCTCCGTGTGCGAGTCAGTTTCCTGACGGTGCTCTCCGTGTGCGAGTCAGTTTCCTGACGGTGCTCTCCGTGTGCGAGTCAGTTTCCTGACGGTGCTCTCCGTGTGCGAGTCAGTTTCCTGACGGTGCTCTCCGTGTGCGAGTCAGTTTCCTGACGGTGCTCTCCGTGTGCGAGTCAGTTTCCTGACGGTGCTCTCCGTGTGCGAGTCAGTTTCCTGACGGTGCTCTCCGTGTGCGAGTCAGTTTCCTGTTCACAGTGAGTGTCTTTTATGGGTGATTTTGCTGACTGTGGTCATTGTGAGAGTTTCCTGTGCTCTCTCTTGGTGAGTTCCCTGATGGTACTCAGTGTGTGACTTTCCTGTACTCTCCATGGGTGCGTTTCCTGATTGTGCTCTCTGTCTGTGAGTTTCCTGACTTTGCTTAGCCTGTGCTTTTCCTGGGCTCTCTATTTGGATGAGTTTCCTGACGGTACTCAGCATGTGATTTTCCTGTACTCTCCATGGGTGAGTTTCCTGCCTGTGCTCTGTGTTAGCTTCCTGACTGTACGCTCTCTCTTTGCTCTCTGCATGTGAATTTCATGACTCTGCTCAGCGTGTGACTTTCCTGGGCACTCTATGGACGTGTTTCCTGACTCATTGTGTGATTTTCCAATACACTCTATGGTGAGTTTCCTGTCTGTGCTCAATGTGTGACATTCGTGTACTCTCTGGGTAGAATTTTTCCCTAGTCAGGCAGGCATGGTGGGGGTGTGCAGGAGTGGTCGGGAAGCTTATCACCACTCGCGATCAGGGCCAGACTGCGAATTCACGCTGGCGAGCTAATTAAGGTCCGCCCAGCATGAAACACATGCTGCAGCGCTCAGCATTGCCTGTCGGGAGGGTGGTGAGCGACGAACTTCATACATGCATGCACAGGAAAATCACAGAGCTGCCTCAGGGAGATGAAGATATAAAAAATCAAAAAGACTTTAAATTGTTTTTTAAAAAAGTCCCCTCATGTGACTCTGTCACATGAACAGGGAAATGTTAGAAATTAGTATGAAAATTATTTTTAAAGTGACTGATCGAAACTTCATCCCGCCTGTGGATGAGATTTCACAAAAAATGCAGAGGCTGCTTGGCTGCCTGCCAACCGTAAGGTTGGACATGCAGTGAAAAATTTAAATCAATTAGATTATTAATGACCTTAATAGGCCTTTTAATTGTCAGCAGGCATGCTGCCAAGTCCCGTGTGTGCCCGCTGACCAAAATATCAAGCGAGTGTGCAATGATATCGGGGCGCTCGCCCACCTGACGAGCTAAAGGTTCTGGCCTGTGTGTGTAAGTTTCCTGGCTGTGCTCTCTGTGTGAATTTCCTGCTTGTGCTCCGTTCGTGTGAATTTCCTGACTGCGCTGACTGAGTTTGAAACAAAAACAGGAAATTCTGGAAAAATTCAGCAGGCCTAACAGCACCTGTGGAGAGAAAAACAGAGTTAATGTTTTGAGTCCGTATGACTCTTCTTCAGAGCTGTTCTTCTTTGTCATTCGGAGTTTCCTGTACTCTGTGGAGTTTCCTGAAGGTGCCGTTTGAGAGTTTCCTCTGCTCATTGTGTTCCCTTTACTCAATGTGAGACTTTTCTGTACTCTCCATGGGTGAATGTCCTGCCTGTGCTCTGTGTTAGTTTCCTGACAGTGTTGTCTGTGTGTGAGTTTCCTGACAGTGTTGTCTGTGTGCCAGTTTCCTGACTGTGTTCCCTGTGTGTTAGTTTCCTTCCAATGCTTTCTGTGTGAACTTCCTAACTGCCCTCTGTCTGAGAGTTTCCTGGCTGTGCTCTGTGTGTGTTTCCTGGTTTTGCTCGCTGTGCGAAGTTTCCTGCCTGCACTTTGTGTGGGTTTACTGCCTGTGTTCTCTGCGGGTGAGTTTCCTGACTGTGCACCCTGTATGTCAGTTTCCTGACTGTGCTATCAGTGTGAGAATTTCCTGGCTGTGCTCTGTGCATGTGAATTTCCTGACTGGGTTGTGTGTGTGAGTTTCCTGCCTTTGCTTTGTGTGTGTGAGTTTCCCACCTGTCCTCTCTGTGTGAATTTCCTGACTGTGCAATCTGGGTGTCAGTTTCCTGACTGTCATAGAGTCAGAGTTATACAGCACAAAAACAGGCCCTTTGGCCCATTGTGTCCATGCCAGCCATCAAGTACCTATCTATTCTAATCCCATTTTCCAGCACTTGGCCTGTAGCCCTGTATGCTACGGTGTTTTGAGTGCTGTTCTAAATACTTCTTAAATGTTGTGAGGTTTCCTGCCTCTATTACCCTCTCAGGCAGTGTGTTCCAGATTCCCACCACCTTCTGGGAGAAAAAGATTTCCTCAAATCGCCTCTAAACCTCCTGCCCCTTACCTTAAATCGATGCCCCCTGGTTATTGACCCATCCACTAAGGGAAAAAATTTCTTCCTATCTATGCCCCTCATAATTTTGTACACCTCAATCAGGTACCCCCCTCAGCCTTCTCTGCTCTAAGGAAAACAACCCTAGCCTATCTAGTCTCTCTTCATAGCTGAAACGCTCCAGCCTAGGCAACATCCTGGTGAATCTCCTCTGCACCCTCTCCAGTGCAATCACATCCTTCCTATAGTGTGGTGACCAGGACTGCACACAGTACTCCAGCTACGGCCTAACTAGCATTTTATACAGCTCCAACATAACCTCCCTGCTCTTTTATTCTATGCCTCAGCTGATAAAGGCAAGGTGCCTTCTTAACCAGCTTATCTATCTGTGCTTAAAACACAGTTTCTTCCCCCTCCCTTTTGTTTTTTTCAATAATTTATATAGATTTTTCTTTTCCCACCTATTTCCATTATTTTTAAATCTACAACTAATACCTTGTCAGCCTTTCCACCCCACCCCACTAGAGCTGTACCTTGAGTGTCCTGCCATCCATTCTTAATTAGCACATTTTCTTAGATAATACCACCACCTTCAACACCTCTTTGATCGTTTTGTCTGTGACATCTTTTGATTATCTGCTCCTATCACTGCTTGCTTGTCCCTACAACCACCCCACCCTCGACTTCTCTCCCCCCGCCCCCCACCTTAAACCAGCTTATATTTCACCCCTCTCCTAACTATACTCAGTTCTGTTGAAGGGTCATGTGGACTCGAAACATCGACTCTTTTCTTCTCCACCGATGCTGCCAGACCTGCTGAGTTTTTCCAGGTAATTCTGTTTTTGTTTTGGATTTCCAGCATCCGCAGTAGTTTTTTGTTTTTATCTCTGTGTTTAATTGACTGCCACTTCTCTTCAAGAAATGCCTTCCTTGAAGAAGTATTGCTCTGTTCTCCGACAGTTCTGTTGAAGGGTCATGTTGGACTCGAAACGTCAACTCTTTTCTTCTCCACCGATGCTGCCAGACCTGCTGAGTTTTTCCAGGTAATTCTGTTTTTATTTTGGATTTCCAGCATCCGCAGTAGCTATTTGTTTTTATAGCTTTTTGTTTTTATTTCCGCCTGTCTCTTCTGCCTTGTTCACCTTCGTTGCTTTCCATTTCTCTCCTGGTATTTGACAAGGTGTTTACTAAAACCCGCTTTCACAGCCATATTTCCTTTCTCAGTGACTGTCTCCGTCTCCGACTCACCCCACGTGGATTTCAACTGAAATTCCATCCCTCTTGTTTCGAACCCACCCAGGATTACAGGTATCTCTGGGACATAAAATGTTTCTCGGACTGCTGTTCCTGTCGCATTCTGAGATCCACACTCAGTGCCATGCGCCGCCATATGAACACACTCGACCTCTCCCTCCAGCAGCACCGCCGCACCCTTTTTCAAAGCTGCGCATGCCCCCAGTTTCATTTTATTCTTCGCCTCATCCGACGCCTCAACAAGAAACTTTTTCTCTTTCTCTCAAGTGCTAAGGAACGCAAGCTCCAACAACTCATCGACACCAACACCCATCTGGGACCCTCCACCCCTGCTTATCCCTCCGACCCCACCCCATCTTCCAATCCCAGCCCCAGCCGCATATTCACTATACCCCCTGACCTTCCCCTCTCTGATGCTGAACGTTCTGTGCTCAGCAAAGGACTTAGTTTCATACCCTTACGCCCTCATCTCAATGAATTTCGGGCTCGGCATGATGCTGAACTCTTCTTCCGCCGTCTTCGTCTCCGTGCTCACTTCTTTGGGCAGGAGTCCTCTCCCTGTTCAATGGATCCTTTTACCCACCTCCAATATTCTCCCTCCACCTGGACCCCTCCCTCTGGATTCTTACCTTCTCTTGATCTTTTCATTGAGAACTGTCGGCGTGACATTAGCCGTCTCAATTTCTCTGCTCCTCTCACCCATTCTAATCTGTCTCTCTCCGAACTTACTGCACTCCGTTCTCTCAGGTCCAACCCCAACATTGTCATCAAACCCGCTGACAAGGGTGGTGCTGTTGTTGTCTGGCGCACTGACCTCTACCTCACGGAGGCTGAGCGTCAACTCGCAGACACTTCCTCCTACCTCTCCCTGGACCATGACCCCACCACGGAACATCAAGCCATTGTTTCCAGGACTGTCACTGACCTCATCTCCTCTGGAGATCTTCCTCCCACAGCTTCCAACCTGATAGTCGCCCAACCTCGGACGGCCCGCTTCTACCTCCTACCCAAAATTCACAAACAGAACTGTCCCAGCAGACTGATCGTGTCAGTCTGTTCCTGCCCCACGGAACTCATTTCTCGTTATCTTGACTCCCTTCTCTCTCCCCTTGTCCAGTCCCTTCCCACCTACATCCGTGATTCCTCTGACACCTTACGTCACATCAACAATTTCCAGTTCCCTGGCCCCAACCGCTTCCTCTTCACCATGGATGTCCAATCCCTCTACACTTCCATCCCCCACCAGGATGGTCTGAGGGCCCTTAGCTTCTTCCTTGAACAGAGGCCCGAACAATCCCCATCCACCACTACTCTCCTCCGTCTGGCTGAACTTGTTCTCACACTGAACAATTTCTCCTTTAACTCCTCTCACTTCCTCCAAATAAAAGGTGTGGCTATGGGTACCCGCATGGGCCCCAGCTATGCCTGTCTCTTTATGGGGTATGTGGAACATTCCTTGTTCCAGTCCTACTCCGGCACCCTCCCACAACTCTTTCTCCGGTACATCGATGATTACTTCGGTGCTGCTTCATGCTCTCGTTGGGACCTGGAAAAATTTATTAATTTTGCTTCCAATCTCCACCCCTCCATCATTTTCACATGGTCCATCTCTGACACTTCTCTTCCCTTCCTTGACCTCTCTGTCTCAATTTCTGATGATAGACTGTCCACCAATATCCATTACAAGCCTACCGACTCCCACAGCTACCTCGACTACAGCTCCTCACACCCCGCTTCCTGTAAGGACTCCAACCCATTCTCTCAGTTCCTTCGCCTCCATCGCATCTGTTCTGATGACGCTACCTTCAAAAACAGTTCCTCTGACATGTCCTCCTTCTTCCTTAACCGAGGTTTTCCACCCACGGTCGTTGACAGGGCCCTCAACCGTGTCCGGCCCATCTCCCGCGCATCCGCCCTCACGCCTTCTCCTCCCTCCCAGAAACATGATAGGGTCCCCCTTGTCCTCACTTATCACCCCACCAGCCTCCGCATTCAAAGGATCATCCTCCACCATTTCCGCCAACTCCAGCATGATGCCACTACCAAACACACCTTCCCTTCACCCCCCCGGCGGCATTCCGTAGGGATCGTTCCCCCTGGGACACCCTGATCCACTCCTCCATCACCCCCTACTCCTCAACCCCCACCTATGGCACCTCCCCATGCCCACACAGAAGATGCAACACCTGCCCCTTCACTTCCTCTCTCCTCACCGTCCAAGGGCCCAAACACTCCTTTCAAGTGAAGCAGCATTTCACTTGCATTTCCCCTAACTTAGTCTACTGCATTCGTTGCTCCCAATGCAGTCTCCTCTACATTGGAGAGACCAAACGCAAACTGGGTGACCGCATTGCAGAACACCTGCGGTCTGTCCGCAAGAAAGACCCAAACCTCCCTGTCACTTGCCATTTTAACACTCCACCCTGCTCTCTTGTCTGTCATGTCTGTCCTTGGCTTGCTGCATTGTTCCAGTGAAGCCCAACGCAAACTGGAGGAACAGCACCTCATCTTCCGACAAGGCACTTTACAGCCTTCCGGGCTGAATATTGAATTCAACAACTTTAGATCTTAAACTCCCTTCCCCCATCCCCACCCCATTTCTTCCCCCTCCCTTTTGTTTTTTTCAATAATTTATATAGATTTTTCTTTTCCCACCTATTTCCATTATTTTTAAATCTACAACTAATACCTTGTCAGTCTTTCCACCCCAACCCCACTAGAGCTGTACCTTGAGTATCCTGCCATCCATTCTTAATTAGCACATTTTCTTAGATAATATCACCACCTTCAACACCTCATTGATCGTTTTGTCTGTGACATCTTTTGATTATCTGCTCCTATCACTGTTTGCTTGTCCCTACAACCACCCCACCCTCGACTTCTCTCCCCCCGCCCCCCACCTTAAACCAGCTTATATTTCACCCCTCTCCTAACTATACTCAGTTCTGTTGAAGGGTCATGTGGACTCGAAACGTCGACTCTTTTCTTCTCCACCGATGCTGCCAGACCTGCTGAGTTTTTCCAAGTAATTCTGTTTTTGTTATCTATCTGTGCTGCTGCCTTCAGGGATCTATGGACATGTACACCAAGGTCCCTCTTATCGTCTGTACTTCCTGGGGTCCTACCTTTCATTGTGGATTCCCTTGCTGTGTAAGGCCTCCCAAAATGCATCACCTCACACTTCTCAGGATTAAATTCCATTTGCACTGTTCTGCCCATCTTACCAGCCTATATCATCTTGTAATCTAAGACTTTCCTCCTCACTATTTACTGTCATCTGCAAACTTACTGATCATACCCACTATATTCACGTCTAAATCATTAATGTACACTACAAACAGCCAGGGTCCCAGCATCGATACCTGTGGTACACCACTCGTCACAGGCTTCCAATTGCAAAAACAACCTTCGACCATCACCCTCTGCTTCCTGCCTTAAGCCAATTTTGGATCCAATTTGTCAAATTGCCATGGATCCCATGGGCTCTTATCTTCTTGACCATTCTCCCATGCGGGACCTTGTCAAAAGCCTTTCTGAAGTCCATGTAGACTACATCAACTGCACTATCCTCATCTACACAACTAGTCACCTCCTCGAAAAATGTCAAATTGGTTAGACACAATCTCCCCCAGACAAAGCCATGATGACTATCCCTGTTTAACCCCTGCCTTTCCAAGTGGAGATTAATCCGGTCCCTCAGAATTTTTTCCTATAGTTTCCCTATCACTGATGTTAGACTCACTGCCCTATAGTTCCCTGGTTTATCCCTACTACCCTTCTTGACTAAAGGTACCACATTTGATGTCCTCCAGTCCCCTGGCACCTCTCCTGTGGCCAGTGAAAATTTGAAAATTAGTGTCAGAGCCCCTGCAATCTCCTCCCTTGTCTCACATAGTAGCCTGGGATACATCTCATCTGGGCCTGGGAATTTATCCACTTTTAAGTCCGCTAAAACTGCTAATACCTCCTCCCTTTCAATGCTAATTTGTTCAAGTATATCACAATCTCCCTCCCTGATTTCTACACCTCCATCGTCCTTCTCCATAGTGAATACAGATTAAAAGTAACCATTTAAAACCTCACCTACACCCTTCAGCTCCACTGCCACTTTGGTCTCTGATGTGCTTTCCTCCTGCCCATCAGAGTCCATCTGCCAATCTGATGGTTGCCTCCTGCCCTTAATATATTTATAAAATGCCATGGGATTTTCCCTTATCTTGCCCGCCAGAGTTTTTTCATGCCCCCTCTTCGCTCTCCTAATTACTTTAAGTACCCCCCTACACGTTTTATACTCCTTTAGGGCTTCCACTGTTTTCATGCCCTCTGTATCTGCCATAAGCCTTTTTTTTCCTTATCCAATCCTCTA
The DNA here is from genome assembly GCF_964194155.1 of Cetorhinus maximus. Classification (NCBI taxonomy): domain Eukaryota; kingdom Metazoa; phylum Chordata; class Chondrichthyes; order Lamniformes; family Cetorhinidae; genus Cetorhinus; species Cetorhinus maximus. The sequence goes on from NW_027597333.1 coordinate 46,792, forward strand.
TATCCCTTGACATCCAGGGTTCCCTGGACTTGTTGATCCTACTCTTCACCTTTACAGGAACATGTTGGCCCTGAACTCTCACTATTTCCTTTTTGAATAACTCCCACTGGTCTGATGTAGACTTTCCTACAAGTAGCTGCTCCCAGTCCACTTTGGCCAGATCCTGTTTTATCATATTGAAATTGGCCTTCCCTAATTCCAGACCTTTATTTCTGGTCCATCTTTGTCCTTCTCCATAACTACCTTAAATCTTAGAGTTATGGTCACTATCCCCGAAATGTTCCCCCACTAACATTTCTACCACTTGCCTGTCTTCATTCCCTCTGATTAGGTCCAGTACCGCCCTTTCTCTTGTCGGACTTTCTAAACGCTGGCTCAAAAAGCTCTCCTGGATGCACTTTAATAATTCCGCCCCCTCCAAGCCTTTCACACTAAGACTATCCCAGTTAAAATTGGGGAAGTTGAAATCCCTTACTATTATTACCCTATTATTTTTACACTTCTCTGAGATTTGCCAACATATCTGCTCCTGTACCTCCCCCTGACTGTTTGGAGGCCTATAGTATACTCCCAGCAAAATGTTTGCCCCCTTTTTGTTTTTAAGTTCTACCCATATGGGCTCATTTGAGGAACCTTCTAAAGTACCATTGCAGTACCATCCTTATTGCAGTAATTGACTCCTTGGTCAATAGTGCAATGCCACCTCCTCTTTTACAACCACCCTGTCACACCTGAAGATTCTATACCCTGGAATATTGAGCTGCCAGTCCTGCCCTTCCCTCATCCGTGTCTCTGTGATAGCAACAATATCATATTCCCATGTGTTGATCAATACCCTCAATTCAACTGCCTTGCTTGTGAGACTCCTTGAGTTAAAATAGATGCAATCCAGCCTTGCGTCACTCCCTTGTGCCTTAACAGGTCTATATTTGCTCTGACTTCCAGACTTAGTTTGTCTTCTATATTTGGCTGTGCATCACCCCCTACTGCACCTCCATTCTGTATCCCATCCCCCTGCCAAAGTAGTTTAAACACCACCCCCCCACCCGACCCCTCCCCAACAGCACTCGCAAACCTCCCCAAAAGGATGTTGGTATCGTTCTGGTTCAGGTGCAACCCGTCCGACTTGTTCAGACCCCACCTTCGCCAGAAACAGACCCAGTGATCCAGGAAACTAAAGCCCTCCCTCCTGCACCATCTCTTCAGCCACGCATTCACCCTCTCTATCATCCTATTCCTATACTCACTAGCACGTGGCACAGGGAGTAATCCAGAGGTTACAACCTTTGAGGTCCTGCTTTTTAATCTGCTACCTAGTTCCCTAAGTTCCTAAAACAGGACCACATCCCTCTTTCTACCTATATCGTTGGTACCAATGTGAATCACAGCCTCTAACTGTTCACCCTCCCCCTTCAGAATGTCCAGCCGCTGTTCTGTGACATCCTTGACCCTGGCACCAGGGAGGCATCACACCATCCTGGAGTCATGTCTACAGCTGCAGAAGCACCTGTCTGCACCCCTCACTATTGAGTCTCTGACCACTATTGCTCTTGCACTCTTACTCCTCCCCCCTTGTGCAGCTGAGCCACACACAGTGCCGTGAATGTGGCTCTGGCTAAACTCTCCAGAGGAACCTTCACCCTCATCGTTTTCCAACACAGAAAAACGGTCCTTGAGTGAGACGCACTCTGGGGCTTTCCTGACTACCTGCCTGCCTCCCTTCTTCTGACTAATAGTCACCCATTCCCTCTCTGACTGCACTTCCTTAAGCTGCAGAGTGACTACATCTAAAAACATGCTATCCACGTAACCCTCAGCCTCGCGGATGCACCACTGTGTCTCCAGCTGACGCTCAAGCTCTGAAACCCGTTGCTCAGGCTGGTCAAGCCGGTGGCACTTCCTGCACATGTGGTCATCCAGACTGCAAGGAGTGTCTCAGAATTCCCACATGCTGCAGGCCCTTCAACACACGGGACTGAGCTCCTTTCTCATACTTTTTGTTTGTTTTTGATTAAAAGACTATTTCCTTAAATTTAAGCCAAATAGAAAACTATTTATAAAGGCAAAATACTGCGGATGCTGGAAACCTGAAATAAAAAGAGAAAGTACTGGAAAAACTCAGCTGGTCTGACAGCATCTGTGGAGAGAAAAACAGAGTTAACGTTTCAAGTCCAGATATCTGTCTGAAGAAGGGTCATCTGGACTCAAAATGTTAACTCTGTCTTTCTCTCCACAGATGCTGTCAGACCTGCTGATTTTTTCCAGCATTTTTTGTTCTTGTTTTAGAAAACTATTTAGTTTTTCTTTAAAAAGAAACAAATGCTGAGACTCTTACCTTCTGTAATGTCACTTTAAAGTGAAAAAACCAAGAAAAAACAACTTACACACTACCTTCCAATCAGCTCTCTCCCTTGTCCTGATGTCACTCCTTTCGAATTCCAGCGGTGACCAATGTCTGAGTGAGAACCTGCCCCTCGCCGGCACGCGCCGCCCGGCCCCCCTCGCCGGCACGCGCCGCCCGGCCCCCCTCGCCGGCACGAGCCGCCCGGCCCCCCTCGCCGGCACGCGCCGCCCGGCCCCCCTCGCCGGCACGCGCCGCCCGGCCCCCCTCGCCGGCACGCGCCGCCCGGCCCCCCTCGCCGGCACGCGCCGCCCGGCCCCCCTCGCCGGCACGCGCCGCCCGGCCCCCCTCGCCGGCACGCGCCGCCCCCTCACTGCTTGTCTGTTTGTTAGTTTCCTGTGCTCTCTGTGTGAGTTTCCTGGCTGCGCTGTGTGTGTGTGTTTCATGACTGTGCTCGGTGTGTGTGAGGTCTTCCTGACTGTGCTCTCTGTATGTCAAGTTCCTGACTGTGCTCTCTGTGTTTGAGTTTCCTGCCTGTGCTCTCTGTGTGCGGGCTTCCTGCTTGTGCTCTCTGTGTGCGAGTTTCCAGACTCTGCTGTCTGTATGAGTTTCCTGACTGAACTCTGTGTGTCAGTTTCCTGTGCTCTCATGTGTTTCTTGACTGTGCTCTCTTTCTGTGAGTTTTCAGTACTCTCTGCGTGTGAATTTCCTGACTGTGCTCCCTGTCTGTGAGTTTCCTGACTGTGCCACTGTGCGTGAGTTTTCTGATTGTGTTCTGTGTGTGTGACAGTTTCCAGCCTGTGCTCTCTGTATGAATTTCCAGCCTGTGCTCTGTGTGTGAGTTTCCTGACTGTGCATTCTGTACGTCAGTTTCCTGACTGTGCAGTCTGTGTTTCAGTTTCCTGACTGTGCTCTCTGCATGTGAATTTCCTGACTGTACTCCCTGTCTAAGTTTCCTGACTCTGCTTTCTGTGTGTGTGTGCATTTCCTACTTGTGCTGTCTGTGTGTCAGTTTCCTATGCTCTCTGTATGAGTTTCCTGAGTATGATCTTGCTGTGTGAATTTCCTGCCTGTGCTGTCTGTCTGTCAGTTCCCTACACTCTCTGTATGAGTTTCCTGAGTGTGAACTCACTGTGTGTATTTCCTGACTTTGCTGTGTGTGTGTCAGTTTCCTGAGTGTGCTCACTGTTGTTTGACTTTCCAGACTCTGGTCACTGTGTTGTGAGACTCTCCTGTGTTATGTGTATGAGTTTCCTGACTTTGCAATCTATGTGTTAGTTTCCTGACTGTGCTGTCTGTGTGTGAGTTTCCTGACTGTGGTCCCCCTATGAGAGTTTCCAGACTGTTCTCTCTGCGTGTGAATTTCTTGACTGCACTCCTTGTCTGTGAGTTTCCTGACTATGCCCTCAGTGTGAGTTTTCTGATTATGCTGTGTGTGTGTGAGAGTTTCCAGCCTATGCTCTGTGTGTGTGAATTTCCTGACTGTGCTCTCTGTTGCGAGACTTTCCAGACTCTGGTCACTCTGTTGTGTGACTCTCCTGACTGTGTTCTCTGTGTGTCAGTTTCCTCACTGTGCTTGTATGTGTGTGTGTCCTAACTGTGCTCTGTGTTTGTGCATTTCCTCTTTGCTCTGTGTGAATTTCCTGACTGTGCTGTTTGTGTGAGTTTCCTGTGCTCTCTGTGTCAGTTTCCTGCCTGTACTGTCTATGTGTCAGTTTCCTGACTGTGCTCTCTGCATGCATGTTTCCTGACTGTGCTCCCTGTGTGTGAATTTCCTGAATGTGCTCTGTGTTTGAGTTTTCTGTGCTCTCTGTGTGAGCTTCCTAACTCTGCTCTCTATGTGTGAGTTTCCTGCGTGTGTTCTTGTGTGTGTTTCCTGACGGTGCTCTTTGTGTGTGAATTTCCAGTCTGTGCTCTCTCTGTGTGAATTTCCTTCTTGTGCTCTGTGTCTTAGTTTCCTTCCTGTGCTTTCTGTGTGGGAGTTTGCTATGTGTGTGAATTCCTTCTTGTGCTCTATGTGTGTGTCAGATTCCTGCCTGTGCTATCTGTATCAGTTTTCTGACTGTGCTCTCTGTTTGTGAGTTTCCTGACTGTGTTCTGTGTGTGTGGGTTTGCAGACTGTGCTTTCTCTATATGAGTATCATGTGCTCTGTGTGTGTGAGTTTCCTGACGATGCTCTCTGTGTGTGAGTTCCCTGATCATGTGATCTGTGTGAGTTCTATGACTGTGCTCTCTGTATGTCATTTATGATTTATGTGATTTATGTGGGAGTTTCCTGACCGTGATTTGTGTGGGAGTTTCCTGACCGTGATTTGTGTGGGAGTTTCCTGACCGTGATTTGCGTGGGAGTTTCCTGACCGTGATCTGCGTGGGAGTTTCCTGACCGTGATCTGCGTTTGGGAGTTTCCTGACCGTGATCTGCGTTTGGGAGTTTCCTGACCGTGATCTGCGTTTGGGAGTTTCCTGACCGTGATCTGCGTTTGGGAGTTTCCTGACCGTGTGCTCTGTGTTTGGGAGTTTCCTGACCATGCGCTCTGTGTTTGGGAGTTCTCTGACCGTGCGCTCTGTGTTTGGGAGTTTCCTGACCGTGCGCTCTGTGTTTGGGAGTTTCCTGACCGTGCGCTCTGTGTTTGGGAGTTTCCTGACCGTGCGCTCTGTGTCTGAGTGTCCTGGCTTTGGTCTGTGTGTGTGTTTCCTGGCTATGCTGTTTGTGCCCATTTCCTAGCTATGCTCTCTGTGCATTTCTTGTGCTCTCCGTGTGAGTTTCCTGTCTGTGCTGTCTGTGTGTCTATTTCCTGTGTTCTGTGTGTGAGTTTACTTCCTGTGTTCTGTGTGTGAGTTTACTTCCTGTGTTCTGTGTGTGAGTTTACTGCCTGTGTTGTGTGTGTGAGTTTACTGCCTGTGTTGTGTGTGTGAGTTTACTGCCTGTGTTGTGTGTGTGAGTTTACTGCCTGTGTTGTGTGTGTGAGTTTACTGCCTGTGTTGTGTGTGTGAGTTTACTGCCTGTGTTGTGTGTGTGAGTTTACTGCCTGTGTTGTGTGTGTGAGTTTACTGCCTGTGTTCTGTGTGTGAGTTTACTGCCTGTGTTCTGTGTGTGAGTTTACTTCCTGTGTTCTGTGTCTGAGTTTACTGCCTGTGTTGTGTGTGTGAGTTTACTGCCTGTGTTGTGTGTGTGAGTTTACTGCCTGTGTTGTGTGTGTGAGTTTACTGCCTGTGTTGTGTGTGTGAGTTTACTGCCTGTGTTCTGTGTGTGAGTTTACTTCCTGTGTTCTGTGTCTGAGTTTACTGCCTGTGTTGTGTGTCTGAGTTTACTGCCTGTGTTGTGTGTCTGAGTTTACTGCCTGTGTTGTGTGTCTGAGTTTACTGCCTGTGTTGTGTGTCTGAGTTTACTGCCTGTGTTGTCTGTCTAAGTTTACTGCCTGTGTTGTCTGTCTGAGTTTACTGCCTGTGTTGTCTGTCTGAGTTTACTGCCTGTGTTGTCTGTCTGTGAATTTCTTGACTGTGCACTCTGTGTATCAGCTTCCTGACAGTGCTGTCTGTGTCTGAGTTTCCTGGCTTTGCTGTGTGTGTGTGAATTTCCTGACTGCTCTCTGTGTGAGTTTCCTAACTATGCTCTCTTTGTGTGAGTTTCCTGACTGTGCTGTTTGAGAGTTTCCTGACTGTGCATGTGACTTTCCAGGCTGTGCTCTCTGTGAGTTTCCTGGCTGTGCTGTGTGTGTGAGATTTCCCTGGCTGCACTCTGTGTTTATTTCCTGACTCTGGTCTCTGTATGTGAATTTCCTGACTGTGCCCTGTGTGTGAGTTTCCTGCCTGTGCTCCCTGTTTGTGAGGTTCCTGCCTGTGCTCTCTGTTTGAGAGTTTCCGGAATGTGATCTCTGTGATTTTCCTGACTCTGCTCTCTCTCTGTGTTTCCTGTGCCCTCTTTGTGTGAATTTCCTGACTGTGCTCTGTGAGTTTCCTGTGCTCTCTGTGGGTGAGTCCCCTGATTATTCTCTGTGTATGCATGAAATACAGAGCAGAGTTTCTGCTATCCCAGAAGGAAAAAAACAATTTGGTCCAGTACTCTAACTTCCCAGTTTTTTACTGGTGTTCCATTTTAAGGGATACAAGACCAATTCGGACCAGTATTCTCATTTCCCTGTTTTTACTGCTTTTTCCTTCTGGGATGGTTGTAATCTAAGCCATTCAAAATTGCCTTGATTAAGTTTCATGTTTCTGGTAAAGCTCATTTGCATCATTAGGCATGTAAAATCTTCCATGAACCAACACAATCAGGCAGTGTGAGCATACGTAATTATTGATTTTTTTCCTTTAGGGTTTATTTAAGAGTGGTAACATGGTACAATGTTATTATTATAGCGGAAAATGAGTTTATCACCAAAAATAATAAGGCTGCCCAGTCCTCCATCTGATTTAAAATGAGTGGAAATAACTTGAAGAAACTATACAAAAACTTCAGTAGTTTCATTAATATACAATTGTCAATTTCTGGGTAAGTTAAATATTCTTGGATTATGAAAAATGTGCCTGTGTGTGTCTAAGAACATGAATGCAATCTCAGCAGTCTTCCTGAATGAGTGCAATCAGTGTTGGCATGGGGGCATTGTTAGTGTCGTGGGCAGGACATGGTCCAATTAAATTGAATATTGAGCCAGTGTAAAAGTTTGTGGAAAACAAGACTGGTAATGTTTTTGGGCATAACTCACATTTAATATTGCCCGATCTTTTGCCCTAGGCTGACTCCGCCCGGATTGCCCTGAAATAACTGAAGAAAACTCAGGCCCCACCCTGAGTGTTTAATTGAGCGGGGTGGAGGGGAGAGAACACAGACAAGAAGTGCTTTTACAAACTCTTGCATGTACAGAGTGTTGGAATCCTTCTATTTACCAACCATTGAATGGGATTTCTGTAGGAGTCTGTGTTTATCTAGCTCCTGCTGTAATTAAATTTATTTGTCAAAGACTGGGGCGAACTCGCACAGATACTGGCCATGGCTGGTTGCAGCAGCTGGCTGTAGTGCTCCTTCTGCTGTTGTGTGCAGGGATTGCATGTGTCCAGTTTTGTGTCTATATTCAGAACAATGGAACTGCTCCAAGAACCCTCCAATTCACACTGTTCCTACAACTCCTGAAGAAAATAATGTGCAAGACCTGAAAGGCAGAAGCAGTGTTGTAGCAGGTGACTGGGCATGTTTTGGTTTTTCCTCTGATAAAAGCATTATTGTTTGCAGTGCATTTTATAGATACAAGTCAGCAATCACCATTCAGTTTATCAGTGAGCCACAAGTCTGTGTCATTGTCACAATCCCATCCCGACAACTCCAGCTGTCACTCTCCATTTCAGCACATACTCTCCAACTCTGTAATGCTCCCAGCCTGGAATTCTCAGTATCTGGTGGGGTCATTCAGTTAAAACAACATGCTCTGGCGTCTGTCCTTCCTAAAGGCTAATGGGGAGCACAGACACAAGTTGAGAGTTACTGCAATAGTCAACAACTATATGAACTTTATAAGGTGATATTCCTGGCATATAACAAAATTAACAGCATCATTTCTCCCCTCTCTCTCCCACACACATGCTCTTTCTCTTTCTTTTACATATACACTTTCCTTAAAGCTCATGTTTATTCTCTCTCTCTCTCACACACATGTACTCTCTCATTCTGTGTTCTCTTTCTCCTGCATGCCCCATCCCTCTCTCATATGCGCTCTCTCTCTCCCTCACAGGTATTCTCATGTTCATGCACACATTCTCTCTCCTAAATGCTCTCTCTCTCACATACACACATTCTCTCTTTCACATATATGCCCTGTCTCTGTTGCAATCCATGTGGCGTAGGTACACCCACAGTGCTGTTAGGGAGGGAGTTCCAGGATTTTGACCCAGTGACAGTGAAGGAACAGCGATATATTTCCAAGTCAGGATGGTGAGCGACTTGGAGGGGAACTTGCAGGTGGTGGTGTTCCCATCTATCTGTTGTCCTTGTCCTTCTAGATGGTAGCGGTCATGGGTTTGGAAGGTGCTGTTGAGTTGTTGCAGGTTCCCATGGTTGTTTCTAGGTAAGTGTAACAACTGCTCATAATGCTGAGGGTAAGTTGGTTGGTATTCATAATTCCAGAATGTGTTCAGACATAATGATACCAGAATCCTTCCAAAGAAGTACCCAAGATTAGGGTTAGTCACATTGAGCCAGTTCATCAGAATTAGTCATACAAAGAACAAAGAAAAGTACAGCATAGGAATAGGCCCTTCGACCCTCCAAGCCTGCGCCGATCATATTGCCTGTCAAACTAAAACATTTTGCACTTCCGGGGTCCATATCCCTCTATTCCCATCCTATTCATGTATTTGTCAAGCTGCCTCTTAAACATCACTATCATACCTGCTTCCACCACCTCCTCCGGCAGCGAATTCCAGACGCTCACTACCCTCTGCGTAAAAAACTTGCCCCGCACATCTCCTCTAAAGTTTTCTCCTCTCACCTTAAATCCATGTCCCCTAGTAAGTGACTCTTCCACCCTGGGAAAAAGCTTCTGATTATCTACTCTGTCCATGCCACTCATAATTTTGTAAACTTCTATCAAGTCGCCCCTCAATCTCCGTTGCTCTAGTGAGAACAATCCGAGTTTCTCCAACCTCTCCTCATAGATAATAACCTCCAGACCAGGCAGCATCCTGGTAAACCTCCTCTGCACCCTCTCCAACGCCTCCATATCCTTCTGGTAATGTGGCGACCAGAATTGCACGCAATATTCCAAGTATGGCCTAACCAAGGTTCTATACAGCTGCAGCATGACTTCCCAGCTTTTATGCTCAATACCCCTGCCGATGAAGGCAAGCATGCCATATGCCTTCCTGACTACCTTATCCACCTGTGTTGCCACTTTCAGTGACCTGTGGACCTGTACACCCAGATCCCTCTGCCCGTCGATGCACATAAGGGTTCTGCCATTTACTGTATAATTCCTACCTGTATTAGACCTTCCAAAATGCATTACCTCGCATTTTTCCGGATTAAACTCCATCTGCCGTTTCTCCACCCAAGTCTCCAACCGATCTATATCCCGTTGTATCCTTTGACAATCCTCTTCACTATCTGCAACTCCTCCAACCTTAGTGTCATCTGCAAACTTACTAATTAGCCCAGTTACATTTTCTTCCAAATCATTTATGTATACTACAAACTACAAAGGTCCCAGCACTGATCCCTGCGGAACACCACTAGTCACAGCTGTCCATTCAGAAAAGCACCCTTCCACTGCTACCCTCTGTCTTCTATGACCATAGCTCGTTATGGTTGTTCACAGCAAGACTGCTAGTCACAGTTAGTCAAGTTTAATCAGGGTTAGTTGCAGTTAGTGATGGTTAGTCAGTTAATTGTAGTTAAAGATAGTAAGAAACAGCTAGTTGCAATTAGTCACTGTTAGTCGCAGTTAATGATAGTTAGTCTGCATTAGTGACAGTTGGTCTGTTAGTTATCATCAATAAGAGTTAGTCACAGTCAGTCAGGTAGAGACAGTTAGGATAGAATCTGAACAAAGCTGACCTTCACCCAGCAGGAAGCCCGGTAGTGGCTCAGGGGCCAGTTGGGGAGTGAAGTGGGCTTTGATGTGATCCTTAACACAGCCACAGCATTAGCATCCCAATTCCGGGTTTCTTGGCCAATCACAGAATGTATGTAATGATGAGCCACACTTGTGAATGGGAGGATTTCTATTTAAAAGGACCCCCCCCGCCCCCACCCCCCGCCCAGCCCCCTCAACCCCACAAAGGGAATAGCTGCTGGAAAACCTGCTGCTGAAGTAATGTAAAAACAAGAGAATGGAAGAAGGTGTGAGAAGGCGAGGCAGTCGAATAAAAGCAGAGTGGCTGAAGGTAGAGAGGCTGGGAGCACCAGGAGTGAGGTACCTAGGGCCTGGATTCAGTGCTGGAAAAGGTTTGATGATCTTATTAAGTCTAGCAAGGTGAGTGTCGTAGCACTTTCAGGTGGTAGCCATCGCTTTCTGATCCTTGCAGCATTCTCCTGCACAGCATTCAGTAGACCCCGACACCCTGCAACTCCATTTCTCTCTCTCCAGACACCTCCTCAAATGGGGATCTGAACCAACCAACACTTGCCCTCATCCTAATGACAACTTGCACCCATTCCTCCATCACCCTCTCTAAATGGCCTCATTCTTTCCTCTCCACACATGACGCCTCTCACACTCTCTGCTTTTGTCCCATTGCAGGAGAAGAGAGCCCAGGGAGAGGCAAAGAACCAGGCATGGGGGAGGTGGACCTGCAGCCATTGCCAACCTGACCACATTGGAGGAGGATGCCCTGGAGACAGGCAGGGTGGCACAGGAATTAGGTATCAGTGATGGAGACCTGATGACAACATTACATAATACCCAGGCACTTGGTGCTCGACAGTTACTCGTGCTGATTTAATGTCATCACAAACTGAGATACCATATGAGCACCATGTAGAGTTTGTACCCTTTCCCAAAGTCAGCAGCAACTCATGCCTTTGATCCCACACCAGGCTTTCAAGAGAGTTGCAGTGAGAGGAGGCCAAGGAGTCCTCAGGAGAGTAAGCGGCGTGAGATGCATCAACTCGTGTACACCTTCCACCAGTGCAGATACACACACCTGGGCTGGGGCTCGTATTCCCTTCATGATTGAAGATGGCTGCTTCTCACGTGTGTAGTCACCTGCTGTGCATTCTAAAGTGGCTGTGGAGCAAGACTGTAGACCTGCATGGCTTTGGACAGTGCAACAAAAGATGAATTGTTCGGTTTGGTTGGGACTGCCTGGTCTTTCTAGCTTGCCTTTTGTTTTTAGCAGCCTGTATTCTTTGTTGTTTTGAAGGAAACAACACCACTATTTGAAACTGTTCCCCAGGTAGTTCCTTTTGTGTGTTTTTCTCCCAGTCTGTGGTGGACATGCCACATTTCCTCAGGTCACCTTCAGGGAATCCTCAAACCATACTCTTGGCCTACCCCACAGCTCAGGTCCAAGTTTAAGTTGTGAATACATAACCTCCTTAAGGACTTAATCATCAGTCATACATGTCCAGTACATGTGAGCTGGGCTCTGATGACAAGTGCTTCAATCCCAGACACTTCTGTTTTTTGAAGTACCTCAGAGTTGGGCACTTTGTCCTCCCGTTTGATAGCCATGGTGTTCCGAATGCACCTCATGGAACCTGTCCAACTGCTTAATATGCATTAGGCAGGTAGACTGTGACTCACAGGGATATAGGAGGGTAGGCATTACTACGGTCCTGCATTACTGAGAACTAGGTTGTCATATGGTAAGGTGCACATTAGGTGAGCAGGAGCACGATGTAAATGCGTTGGAAGCAGTTCAGAGAAGGTTTACCAAAGTAATACCTGGAATGGGAGGGTTGTCTTATGAGGAAAGGTTGGACAGGTTAGATTTGTATCCACTGGAGTTCAGAAGAGTAAGAGGTGACTTGATTGAAACAAATAAGATCCTGAGGGGTCTTGACAGGGTGGATATGGAGAGGATGTTTCCTCTTGTAGGAGAATCTAGAACTAGGGGTCACTGTTTAAAAATAAGGGGTCGCTCATTTAAGACAGAGATGAGAAGAAATGTTTTCTCTCAGGGGATGGTGATTCTTTGGAACCCTCTTCCTGAAAAGGTGGTGGAAGCAGAGTCTTTGAATATTTTTAAGGCAGAGGCGGATAGATTCTTGGTAGGCAAGGGGGTGAGAGGTTATCAGTAGTAGATGAGATGCAGATTTCAGGTCACTATCAGATCAGCCATGATCTTATTGAATGGTGGAGCAGGCTCGAGCTGCTGAATAGCCTACTCCTGTTCCTTGTTCGTATGTTATTTAATTGGTTAGACACAGTCACAGTTAATCAGAGTGACAGTTGCAACGAGTGACTGTAATAGTTGGACAGTTAGTCACAATTACTCACACTTAGTAAGTGATAATGAGCCCCAGTTGGTGAGTCGCAGTTAGTCATGGTTATTCAGTTGCAGTTAATCTCAGTTAGTCACCATTAGAGGCAATGACAAAACAACTTACATTTCTATAGCACGTTTCACAATATTGGGGTGTTTTACAACCAATGAACTACTTTTGAAATGTAATCCGTGTTGTCATGTAGGTAAGCTGTTGATGAGTTAGTCTAGGTTGGACACAATTAGTGACAGTCACAGGTAGCAGCAATTAGTCAGTCAGAGTTAATGACAATTAGTCAAGAGTTAGTCTCAGTCAAAGTTACTCCCAAAGTCTCACAGTCACGATTAATAATTGTCAGCCAGTTAGCTGCAGCTCATGACTGTTAGTGACAGCTAGTGATGTTAGTCACAATGAGCTAGTCAGAATTAATCAAAATGAATTCCAGTTAGTCATGCATAATCAAAGTATGTTACAATTAATGACAAGGTCACAGTTAGTGCCAGAGGAGGTGGTGGAAGCAGGAAGATAATGGTGTTTAAGAGCTTGACAAATACATGACTAGGACGGGAATAGAGGGATACGGACCCTGGAAGTGCAAAATGTTTTAGTTTGACAGGTAATATGATCGGCGCAGGCTTGGAGGGCCGAAGGGCCTGTTCCTGTGCTGTACTTTTCTTTGTTCTTAGTGAGTTAGAAACAATTAATCAAAGCTTGTCACAATTAGTCACCATTTATTTCAGGGAGACGGTTAATCGCAGTTAATAAGTGGCAGTCCAGACAGTGAGTCACGGTTAATCACATTTAGTCAATGTTAATCCCAGTTAGTGAGTTAGTCACAGTTAGCGATGTTTGTTGCAGTTAGTCAGTTAGTCCACTTAGTAATAATTAATCACAGTTAACAGTTAGTCATATTTAATCAGTTAGTGAAATTTGTAGTTAGTCAAAGACAGTCAAAGTTGGTGGCATTTAATCTCAGAAAATCACAGGGTTGAATTTTCCCAGCCCTTTGGAGGTGGGAGAGCTGGCAAAATGGCAAAGGCACCTTTGCACTGCCATGGCAGACTTTTATTATTTTTTTTACAGGATGTGGATGTCGCTGGCTAGGCCAGCATTTATTGCCCATCCCTAATTTCCCTTGAGAAGGTGGCGGTGAGCTGCCTTCTTGAACCGCTGCAGTCCATGTGGTGTAGGTACACCCACAGTGCTGCTAGGGAGGGAGTTCCAGGATTTTGACCCAGCGACAGTGAAGGAACGGCGATATATTTCCAAGTCAGGATGGTGTGACTTGGAGGGGAACTTGCAGGTGGTGGTGTTCCCATCTATCTGCTGCCCTTGTCCTTCTAGATGGTAGTGGTCATGGATTTGGAAGGTACCAGCATTGGTAACCTCAGCAACAGTGGTGCCCACTGGATGGGCAATCGAGCCACTTGGACCAATTAAGGTCAAAGCCCCCAACACGCTCTGTGTAACAGCAGGAGCTGTCTGCATGTGGGGAAACCATCAGGTAAATCCTGGCAGCCTCCTAGTGGATACCTGGGGGTGGGGCCAACCTTGATGTGCACTCCATAGCCCATGGAGGGATTCCCGGCAGAAATGTGCCCAAGGTGAGGCGACCGATGATTTCCAATCTCCCCCGCCACCCCCTCCCTCCGGTCACTGGAATCTGCCTGCCTGCCCCTGAATTCCTCAAAAGAGCTCACCGCTCTTCAAGGGCACCCTGGCATTGAGATGCCCTCTCCTTTGTAATAAAGCCTCAGTACTGGTTAGTGCTAGCGGTGGTGTTGCTGAAGCTGCTAAGCTTCCAGCCCCCTGATTGGGCCAGCAGCTCTGAGGGAGGTGGGTCACCATCCTCAATTGGATGTGACCCTCGCAGTGGCCTGTTAATTGGCTTCTGACATCAAAATGCTGCTCCAGGGTCCTGCGCTCCGCCGGAGGGTGGCCAGCTCCTGCTTTGGACCTCGCAGTGGAACTTGATCCCACCAAGAGAATTCAGCCATAGTTAGCTCCAGTTAGTCATACTTAACCAGAGAACATCATAGTTAGTCAATGACTATAGCCAGAGTAAGATGGAATGTAATATGGTTTAAATTATGTTTACTGTGTATGTATGTGCATGTGCGGAATGTGGTAAATAATGTTGGTGAACTGCAGGTGCAGATAACCACATGGAAATATGATGTCATAGGGTTAACAGAGACCTGGGTCGGAGTATTAAATATTCCTGGATACAAGGTGTTTAGGAAAGGAGGAGGAGTGGCGATATTGAGAACATTGCAGTGCTGGAGAGAAAGGATGTCCCAGAGGTATCAAGGACAGAATCTATTCGGTTACAGTTAATAAACAATAGAGCTACCATTAAACTACTTGGGTATATTCTATAGGCCATCAACCAGCCGCGAAAGATATTGAGGAACCAATTTGTAAGGAAATTACAGAGAGGTGCAAAAATGATACAGAATTGATAATTGGCAGTTCTAATTATAGACTGTAATAGTATAAAGGCAGAAAGGGACAAGAGTCATGGAATAAAAGGGACAGGAGCATCAGGGGTACAAAACTGGTTGAGTAATAGGAAACCGAGTAATGATTAGTGGATATTTTTTGTGCTGGAGGAGGGTTTGTAGTCGAGTTCCTCAGGGGTTGATATTGGGACCCTTGCTTTTCCTGATATATATTAACGATCTATATCTATATGCAGGGGACAATTTCCAAGTTTGCAGATGACACGAAACTTGTAAGCATTGTAAACTGTGAGGAGGACAGTGTAGAGCTTCAAAAGGACAAGTTGGTGGAGTGGGAAGATAGGTGGCAGATGAAGTTCCATGCAAGTGTGAGGTGACTCATTTTGGTAAGAAGAACATGGACAGAAAATATAAAATAAGGGGTACAATTCTTAAGGGGATGCAGGAGCAGAGGGACCTAGGTGTATATGTGTATAGATCATTGAAGATGGCAGGAAAGGTGGAGAGTACAGTTAATAAAGCATATAGTGTCCTGGGCTTTATTAACAGGAACATCGAGTACAAGCGCAAGGAGGTTATGCTGAATTTATTTAAGACACTTGTTATATCTCAGCTGGAGTATTGTATACAGTTCTGGGCACCACATTAAAGGAAGGATGTGAACACATTGAAGGGAGTGCAGAAGAGGTTTACTAGAATGGTTCCAAAGATGAGAAACTTCAGCTATGAGGATAGGTTGGAGAGGTTGGGACTGTTCTCCTTGGAGAGTAGAAGGATAAGAGGAGATTTGATAGAGATGTTCAAAATCATGAGGGGGCTGGACAGAGTAGATAGGGAGAAGCTGTTTCCACTCGTAAAAAGATCAAGAATGAGAGGGCACAGATATAAAGTGATTTGCAAACGAAGCAAATGTGATGTGAGAAAAAACTTTTTCACACAGCGAGTGGTTCGGGTTTGGAATGCACTGTCTGGAAATGTGGTGGAGGCAGGTTCAATCAAGGCATTTAAGAGGGCATTAGATGATTATTTGAATGGTAACAATGTGCAGGGGTACAGGGAAAAGGCAAGAGAATGGCACTGAGTCATAATGCTCATTTGGAGAGTTGGTGCAGACATGATGGGCCGAATGGCCTCCTTCTGCACCGTAACATTCTATGATTCTGTGATTGACTTTCTGAAGTGTATCCAGGGGAATTTTTTTACACCAGTATGTTTCCAGTCCAATAAGAAAGGAGGCATTTCCGGACCTGGTTTTTGGGAATGAGATGGGACCAAGTAGATCAAGTGTCAGTGAGGGAACATTTTCCAGACAGTGATCATTATATCATAAGGTTTATGTTGGCTATAGAAAAGGGCAAGGAGAGCAAAGCAGGTTAAGAATAATTAACTGGGGGGTAGACAAATTTCAATGGTGTGAGAATGGATCTGGCCCAGGTAAATTGGAATCAAAGATCGGCAAGCAAAACTGTAAAGAAACAATGTGCTGCCTTTAAAGAGAAGTTAGTTCAAGCTCATTCAACGTACATTCCCAAGAGAGAGGGAAAGAAAGGAAGGGCAAACAAATTCAGAGCTACCTGGAGGATGAAAGAGACAGAGAGTAAGATAAAGCAGAAAAAGGGTGCTTATGACAGATGTCAGGTGGATAATACAATTCAGAACCAGACAGAACATGGAAAATTCAGAGGGAGATGAAAAAAGAAAGAAGAGTAGCAAAGATCGAGTATGAGAAGAGACTGGCAGCTAACATAAAGGGGAATCCAAAAACTTTTAAAAACAATAATTCAGGATAAAATTAACAGTCCTTTGGACAAATGTGGATTAATTAAGGAAAGCCATGTTTAACTAACCTGATTGACCTTTTTGTAGAGGTAACAGAGAGGGTTGATGAGGGTAATGCATTTGATGTGATGAACATAGACTTCCAAAAGGTGTTTGATAAAGTGCCACATGATGGACTTGTGAGCAAAGTTGAAGCCCATGGAGTAAAAGAAACAGTGGCCAATGACAGTGGATACAAAGTTGGCTGAGTGACAGGAAACAGAGAGTACTGGTGAACAATTGTATTTTGGACTGGAGGTCAGATTTATCTGACGAAAAAGATTTTCAGGGTTATAGGGAAAAGGCAGTGGAATGAGACTAGCTGAGTTGCTGTTGCTGAGGGCCAACATGGGCATGAGGGGGCCAAATCTATGCTGTAACCATTCTATAATTCTAGTCATAGTTAGTGACAGTAAGAGACAGCCTCAGTTAGTCAGTTAGTTGCAGTTAATCACAGTTCATCATAAATAGAAAGTTAGTCATAGTTAATCACAGTTTACATGCAGTGATGACAGTTGATCAGTTAGACACAATTAATCATAGTTAATCAAAGTTAATAAAAGTTAATTCCAGTTAGTCATCTAGTCACCATTTATCACAATACATCCTTTGTCTCAACTAGCCACATTCAATTGTTAATAGTATGTTAATTATATTGTTAGGATACACAGGTGAAGGGCATGTTTGATTAAGTACTTTGAGCACATATAAATAAGGAACAGCTGGGACACTGGATGTTGGAAAGAGAAGTATGAGACTGAATAAAGTCAATAAACTCCCTTGGTAAAGGAAAGCTGTGTGTCTTGGTTTTGACTTCACTAACCGGCTTAGATTCTATTAACATCAATCACAGTTACTTTTACAGTTAGTGACAGTTAGTCTGGTAGTTGCTGTTGGTCAGTTAACAACAGTAATAGACAATCTCAGTTAATTAGTTAGTCATGGTTGATCACAAAAAAGTCTCACAAAGTTGCAGAAATTTGAAGTTGGGCAGTTGGTGATGGTTAGTCAGTATTGATCTCAGTTAAAGACAGTAAACTACAGCAATTTATAATCAGCCAGTTAGTCACAGTTGCTCCAGCGGTTAGTCACTGTTACTAAGTTAGTTTCAGTTAGTTATTTAGTTACAGTTAGTGACATTGATTCAGAGTTAGTCACAGAAGGTTGCAGGGTGTTCAAGTCAGTGACAGTTAATCAGAGATTGATGCAGTTAGTAACAATTGGACCACAATTGGGCCAAAGTTAGTCACACTTAGTGACAACTATTCAGTTAGCTGCAGTTCGTGATTTGGCAGTCCATTACCGTGAATCACCTTTAGTCAGTTGGCCTTAATTAATCACAGTTAATCACAGGTAGATTGTTACAGTTTCATGATAGTAAGAAACAGTTAGTAGCAGTCAGTGGCAATTTATGACAGTCAAAGTTAGTCACAGTCATTTAGTCAGTTAGTGATGGTTGGGTCAGTTAGTCGCAGTTAGTGATAGTGACAGGTTATTCACAGTTAATTAAGACACTTACAATTAGTAACAGTTTGCCAGTTATTCAGTATTAGTCACAATTATTTGCAATTAGACAATTAATTGGTGTTAGTGACAGGTACTCTGTTAGTCACTCTGTTGTTCAAGTTAGTCATGTTAGTCTGTTAGTAAGTTAGTAATTAATTACAGTTAGTCAGTTAGTTAGTGACAGTGGCAGTTAGTCATCAAGGCTGTTACAGACAGTCAGTTGGGCAGTTGGTTAGTTAGTAACAGTCAGTCTGTCAAAATTATTCATAGTTACTCACAGTCACAATTAATTGCAGCTAGTCAGTTAGTCACGGTTAGTGACAATTAGTCAGTTAGTTATAGTTGGTTGAAGTTTGTGAGTTACAATGAGTGACAGTTAGACAAAGTCACAGTTACTCAGTCATTGTTAGTCAGTTAGTAATAAGTGGTGACAGTTGGTCAGTTAGTTGCAATCAGTAACAGTCACAGTCAGTTAGTCAATGTTAAAGACAATTAGTGACAACAAATCTAATAAAAGATAGTCACGCTTAATGACAGATACTCAGCTGCAATTAGTAACAGGCAGTTCGTTACCATTACCACTTTAGTCACAATTAATCACGGGTAGACTAGTAGTCACAGCTAATCAGTCAGCTGATCAAAATAAGTCAGTTAGTTGGCTGGTAATAGTGGCAATTTATGACAGTCACAGTTGTCATTTAGTCAGTTAGAGGCATTTAGACAAAGTTAGTGACAGTCACAGAAAGTTCCAGTTAGTCATAAATTGTCTGAGATGGTCACAAGTTCATCATAGCTCATCAGTTTGTCACAGTTAGTTTCAGTTTGAAATGGGTAGTCTGTTAGTTAGTCACAGTTAATCACAATTACTTGCAGTTAGTGACAATTGGTCAGTTAGCAGTTAGTGCACAGTTAATTTATTAACAGTCACTGTTGGCATCAGTTAGTCACAGCTAATAATAATAATAATAGAAGCTTGGTTTTCAAGGGATATTGGCGATCTGGTTAAGAAGAAGAGAGAGGTGTATAGCAGGTATAGGCAACAAGGAGCAAATGAGGTACTTGTAGAGTATAGAAAATGTAAGCAAACACTAAAGAAGGAAATCAGGAAGGCAAAAAGAAGACATGAGGTTGCTTTGGCAGATAATGTGAAGGTAAACCCAAAGGGTTTCTACAAGTATATTAAGAGTAAAAGGATAGTAAGGGACACAATTGGTCCCCTTGAAGATCAGAGTGGTTGTCTATGTGTGGAGCCTCACGAGATGGGGGAGATCTTAAACAGTTTTTTTGCATCAGTATTTACTCAGGAAACTGGCATAGTGTATAAGGAAGGAAGGGAAACAAGCAGTAGTGTCATGGAACATATAGAGATTAAAGAGGTGGAGGTGCTTGCTGCCTTACAGCGAATAAAGGTAGATAAATCCCCCGGGCCTGACACGATATTCCCTCGGACCTTGAGGGAGATTAGTGTAGAAATTGCAGGGGCCCTGGCAGAAATATTTAAAATGTCCTTAGCCACGGGTGAGGCGCTGGAGAATTTGAGGGTATCTCATGTTGTTCCGTTGTTTAAAAAAGGCTCCAAGAATAAATCAGGTAATTACAGGCCAGTGAGCCTGACGTCAGTAGTAGGTAAATTATTGGAAGGTGTTCTGAGAGATCGGATATACAATTATTTGGACAGCCAAGGGCTGATTAAGGATAGTCAGCATGGCTTTGTGCGTGGTAGGTTGTGTTTAACTAACCTTGTAGAGTTTTTCGAGTAGGTTACCAAGAAAGTAGATGAAGGAAAGGCTGTGGATGTTGTCTACATGGACTTTAGTAAGGCCTTTGACAAGGTCCCACATGGGAGGTTAGTTCAGAAGGTTCAGACACTTGGTATCCATGGAGAGGTTGTAAACTGGATTCGAAATTGGCTGTGTGGGAGAAGACAGAGAGTGGTAGTGGATGATTGCTTCTCAGACTGGAGGTCTGTGACTAGTGGTGTGCCTCAGGGATCTGTGCTGGGACCATTGTTGTTTGTTGTCTATATCAATGATCTGGATGATAATGTGGTAAATTGGATCAGCAACTTTGCTGATGACACTAAGATTGGAGGCGTTGTGGACAGCGAGGAAGGCTTTCAAAGCTTACAGAGGGATCTGGACCAACTGGAAAAATGGGCCAGAAAATGGCAGATGGAATTTAATGCAGAAAAGTGTGAGGTGTTGCATTTTGGAAGGACAAACCAAGGTAGGACATACACAGTAAATGGTAGGGCACTGAGGAGTGCGGAGTAACAAAGGGATCTGGGAGTTCAGATACATAATTTCCTGAAAGTGGCGTCACAGGTAGACAGGGTTGTAAAGAAAGCTTTTGGCATAGTGGCCTTCATAAATCAAAGTATTGAGTATAGGAGTTGGGATGTTATGGTGAGGTTGTATAAGACATTGGTGAGGCCAACTTTGGAGTATTGTGTGCAGTTCTGGTCGCCTAGCTACAGGAAGGATATCAGTAAGATTGAGAGAGTGCAGAGAAGATTTACTAGGATGTTGCCGGGTCTTAAGGAGTTGAGTTACAGGGAAAGATTAAACAAGTTAGAACTTTATTCCTTGGAGCGTAGAAGGATGAGGGGAGATTTGATAGAAATTTACAAAATTATGAGGGGTATAGACAGAGTAAATGCGAGTAGGCTCTTTCCACTTAGATTAGGAGAGATAAACATGAGAGGACATGGCTTTAGGGTGAAAGGGGAAAGGTTTAGGGGGAACTTCTTCACTCAGAGAGTGGTGAGAATGTGGAACGAGCTACCATCTGACGTGGTAAATGCGGGCTCACTCTTAAATTTTAAGAATAAATTGGATAGATACATGGATGGGAGAGGTCTGGAGGGTTATGGACTGGGTGCAGGTCAATGGGACTAGCGGAATAATATTTCGGCACAGACTAGAAGGGCCAAATGGCCTGTTTCCTGTGCTGTAGTGTTCTATGGTTCTATAGTGACAACTAGTCAAAGTTAATTATAATTAGTTGCAGTTAGTTAATGACAGTTAGTGACAATTAATCACAAGTCTCAGTTAATCAGTTGTTGCCTTTTGTCATAAAGAGTCACAACTGGTCTCAGATAGTCACAGTTAGTGGCAGTCACAATTAATTGCAGCTCGTCACAGTTAGTGACAGTTGGATAGTTAGCCACAGTTAATAAGTGACAGTCACAGTCAGTCAGTTAGTTAGTCACAGTTAGAGATATTTAGTGACAGTTAGTGAAGGTAGTCACAGTTAGCAACAGTTAGTGGTCAGTTAGATAGGTCGAAGTTAGTTACAATTAATGACAGTAAAAGATAGCTAATTGCAGTTAGTCAACTGGTTGCAGTTAGTCACAGTGATAGTTGCAGTTAATCACAGTCAGTTGGTAACAGTTAGTGACAGTCATAATTGCAGTTAGTCATAATTAATCACAGTTAACGAAAGTTCATCACAGTAGTCACAGTTAGTCATGCATGACCACAGTTAATGAGTTAGTCACAATTAATCACAGCTAATCAAAATTAATCCTAGTTAGTCACAGTTAATCATACTTATTTAATCACAGTGCGAGATAGTCATAGAAATTCACAGTTAGCTGCGGTTAGGTGTTGTTGGTCAAAGCTAGTCACAGCTCATCACAATTCATCCCCATTAGTCAGCAGGTCATAATTAGTCACTGTTCATTACAGGTATACCACGAGTCACAGATAATTGTAGTTTGCTTGAAGTTAGGGACAGTCAGTGTCAGCTAGTCGGGTAGCCACAGTTGTGAACAGTAGAATACAGCTAATTACAGTTAGTCAATTAATTGCATTTAGTCACAGTCACTCCACCAGTTAGTCGCTTTTAGTCCCAGTCCAGTTGGACAACATTAGTTGCAGTTAGTGACAGTTGGTCAGTTAATAGCAGTAAAAGTTAGTCACAATAATCACAGATAGTCATTGTTAGTTGCTGTTATTCACAGTTAGTGATAATCGCAATTAATTTTTCCACTGTTGATCAAAGCTCATTCCAGTTAATTGGAGCTAGTCAGTTTGTCACAGGAGGTCACGGTTAATCACAGTTAAGACCAGTTAATGACAGCTGGTGAGAGTTTTGAAAGTTAGTAACAGTTACTTACACTTAGTGAGTGATAGTTAGTCATAGTAAGTCAGTTTTCCAGTCAGTCACAGATGTACACAGTTAGCCACAATTAACAGTGTAGTCTAGAGAGTCAGAGATAGTCACAGTTTGTTAATTAGTTACAGTTAGTCACAGTTCATGACAGGCAGTCAGTTAAGCAAAGTTAGTTGCAGTTACTTGATTAGTCACAGTGGCAGTTAATTATAGTTAGTAACGCTTGGTCGGTTAGCCAAAGTTCAGTAACAGTTAGTCACAGTCAGTCCCTTCATCGTAGTCAGTTATAGCTAGTTAAAGTTAATTAGTTAGTGACAAGTTAGTCATAGTTAAGTGCAGTTAATCACAACCAGCGACAATTTGACAGTCAGTTAATTACAGTTAGTTAGCCGATGTTATGCAGAGTTAGTGGAAGTTAATAACAACCTCAGTTAGCAATCATAATAGGTAACAGCAGTTAGTTAGTCACAGTTAGTAGCAGTTAGTTCCAATCAATGACAGTCACAGTTAGTCACTGAGTTGTGTCAAACCGCTAAAAAGTCAATAAAAAGGAATAAAATTGGATGGACCACCCGACATTGACCTAGGCACTGGAAACGACCCTGCAAAGTCCTCCTTACTAACATCTGGGGGTTAGTGCCAAAATTGGGAGGGCTGTTTCACAGACTAGTCAAGCAACAGCCTGACATGGTCATACTCACGGAATCATACCTTACAGATAATGTCCCAGACACCACCATCACCATCCCTGAGTATGTCCTGTCCCACTGGCAGGACAGGCCCAGCAGAGGTGGCGGCACAGTGGTATACAGTCGGGAGGGAGTTGCCCTGGGAATCCTCAACATCGACTCCGGACCCCATGAAGTCTCATGGCATCAGATGAGCAAGGAAACCTCCTGCTGATTACCATATACTGCCCTCCCTCAGCTGATGAATCAGTGCTCCTCCATGTTGAACACCATTTGGAGGAAGCACTCAGGGTGGCAAGGGTGCAGAATGTACTCTGGGTGGGGGACTTCAATGTCCATCACCAAGAGTGGGCTCGGTAGCACCACTACTGACTGAGCTGGCCGAGTCCTAAAGGACTTAGTTGCTAGACTGGGCCTACGACAGGTGGTGAGGGAACCAACAAGGGGGAAAAACATACTTGACCACATCCTCACCAACCTGCCTGCCGCAGATGCATCTATCCATGACGGTATCAGTAGGAGTGACCACCGCACAGTCCTTGTGGAGACAAAGTCTCGTCTTCACATTGAGGATACCCTCCATCGTGTTGTGTGGCACTACTACTGTGCTAAATGGAACAGGTTTCAAACAGATCTAGCAACTCAAAACTGGGCATCCATGAGGTGCTGTGGGCCATCAGCAGCAGCAGAATTGTACTTGAACACTGTAACCTCATAGCCCGGTATATCCCCCACTCTACCATTACCATCAAGCCAGGGAATCAACCCTGGTTCAATGAAGAGTGCAGGAGGGCATGCCAGGAGCAGCACCTAAAAATGATGTATCAACCTGGTGAAGCTATAGCACAGGACTACTTGCATGCCAAACATCATAAGGTGCAAGTGATAGGCAGGGCTAAGCAATCCCACAATCAATGGATTATATCTAAGCTGTGCAGTCCTGCCACATCCAGTCGTGAATGGTGGTGGACAATTAAACAACTCACTGGAGGAGGAGGCTCCACAAACATCCCCATCCTCAATGATGGAGGAGCCCAGCACATCAGTGCAAAAGATAAGGCTCAAACATTTGCAACAATCTTCAGCCAGAAGTGCCGAGTGGATGATCCATCTCGGCCTCCTCCAGAGATCCTCAGCATCACTGATGCCAGTCTTCAGCCAATTCAATTCACTCCACATGATATCAAGACACGGCTGAAGGCACTGTATACTGCAAAGGCTATGGACCCTGACAATATTCCGGCAATAGTACTGAAGACTTGTGCTCCAGAACTTGCCGCAACCCTAGTCAAG
Source organism: Cetorhinus maximus (assembly GCF_964194155.1). Lineage (NCBI taxonomy): Eukaryota > Metazoa > Chordata > Chondrichthyes > Lamniformes > Cetorhinidae > Cetorhinus > Cetorhinus maximus. The sequence goes on from NW_027597333.1 coordinate 70,936, forward strand.
CTGTTCCAGTACAGTTACAACACTGGTATCTACCTGACAATGTGAAAAATTGCCCAGGTATGTCTGTATACAAAAAGCAGGACAAATCCAACCCGGCCAATTACCACCCCGTCAGTCGACTCTCCATCATCAGTAAAGTAATGGAAGGGATCATCAATAGTGTTATCAAGCAGCACTTGCTTAGCAATAACCTGCTCACTGATACCCAGTTTGGGTTCCGCCAGGATCACTCAGCTCCTGACCTCATTACAACCGTGGTCCAAACATGGACAAAAGAGCTGAACTCCCAAGGTGAGGTGAGAGTGACTGCCCTTGACATCAAGGCTGCATTTGACGGAGTGTGGCATCAATGAGCCCTAGCAAAACTGGCGTCAATGGGAATCAGGGGGAAAAATCTCCGTTAGTTGGAGTCATGCCTAACACAATGGAAAATGGTTGTGATTGTTGGAGGTCAGTCATCTCAGTTCCAGGACATCACTGCAGGAGTTCCTCAGGGTAGTGTCCTAGGCCCAACCATCTTCATCTGCTTCATCAATGACCTTCCTTCCATCATAAGGTCAGAAGTGGGGATGTTCGCTGATGATTGCACAATGTTCAGCACCATTCTTGACTCCTCAGATACTGAAACAGTCCATGTCCAAATTCAGCAAGACTTGGATAATATCCAGGCTTGGGCTAACAAGTGGCAAGTAACATTCGTACCACACAAGTGCCAGGCAATGACCATCTCCAATAAGAGAAAATCTTCCCTTGACATCGCCCCTTGACATTCAATGGCATTACCATCGCTGAATTCCCCACTATCAACATCCTGGGGGTTACCATTGACCAGAAACTGAACTGGACTAGCAATATAAATACTTTGGCTACAAGAGCAGGTCAGAGACTAGGAATCCTGTAGTGTGTAACTCACCTCCTGACTCCCCAAAGCCTGTCCACCATCTATAAGGCACAAGCCAGGACTGTGATGGAATACTCCCCACTTGCCTGGATGAGTGCAGCTCCCACAGCACTCAAGAAGCTTGACACCATCCAGGACAAAGCAGCCCGCTTGATTGGCACCCCATCCACAAACGTTCACTCCCTTCACCACCAATGAACAACGGCAGCAGTTTGCACCCTCTACAAGAAGCACTGTAGAAAGGCTCCTTAGACAGCACTTTCCAAACCCACGACCATTACCATCTAGAAGGATAAGGGCTGCAGATAGATGGGAACACCACCCGCCATCCTGACTTGGAAATATATCGCTGTTCCTTCACTGTCACTGAGTCAAAATCCTGGAACTCCCTCCCTAATAGCATTGTGGGTGTACCTACACCACAGGGACTGCAGCGGTTCAAGAAGGCAGCTCACCATCACCTTCTCAAGGGCAATTAGGGATGGGCAATAAATGCTGGCCTAGCCAGTGACACCACATCCCGTAAATGAATAATTATAAGTCTTAGTTAATCACAGTTAGTCGCAGTTAGTATTAATTTGTCACAGAAAGTTAGAAGTTATTGACATTCACATTTGTCAGGGACATTCGAGTTAGGGGTCAGACAACAATACTCAGTTAGTTAAATAAAATTGCAGTTAATTACAGTTAGGTAGTTACAATTAGTCATAGTTAGTCTGTTGTCCACAATTAGTCCCAGGTGATTACAGTTAATCGCAGTTAGTGGCAGTCCCAGTTAGAGTCAATTAGTCACTGTTAGTCATAGTTATTAACAGTAAGAGTCAATTAGTTGCAGTTCTTCACAGTTGATGACAGTTTATCAATTAGTCACAGTTAATGACAGTTGGTATCCTAGTCACAGTCAATCATTCAATTAGAAACAATGATGGTTACTGACAGTCAGCCCCAAAACATTAGTGGCATTTAGTACAGTTAAAAAGCTAATCAAAGGTTAGTTACTGTCCTTTTCAGCCACACTTAGTGACATTTACTCAGGAAATCACAGTTAGTCATAGTTAGTCACACTTAGTAACAATCAGTCAGCTTGTCTCAGTGACACTTTGTCACAGTTAGTTGTAGTCAGTCATGGTTACTCAAAGTTAGTCACAGTTAGTTGCAGTTAGTCGTACCTAGTCACAGTTAGTGAGCTAACTGCAGTTAATCACAGGCAGAGATTGTCACAGTTAGCGACTGTTAGACAGTTAGTCACATTTTGTCTCAGTTTTAATAAGTGACAGTCAGCAGCAGATGGTCAGTGAGTTTGTGTTAGTCACAGTTACTCAGTAAGCCATTCTCAGTTAGTGGCAGTCTGTAACAGATAGTCTCAGTCAATTAGTTAGTGACAGTAGCAGTTAATGACTGTGAGTGGACCATTAATAATGGTGAGTAAAAGTTAGTTACTGATGGTCAAAGGTAGTCATACTCAGTGACAGTTTGTAAATTAGTCACAGTTAGTATTAGTCACAGTTAATGGCAGTTGGTAAGTTAATCACAGTTAGTCACAGTTAGTGACAATTAGTGACAGTTGCAGTTAGTGATTGTTGGACAGTTGGTCACATTTTATCTCAGTTAATAAGTGATCATCAGTAGCAGATTGTCAGTTAGTCACAGCTGGTCACTGTCTATTAGTGGGAATTAATCACAATTAATGATACTTGGCCAGTAAGTTGCAGTCAGCAAAAGTTAATCATTGTTAGCAACAGTAAGAGTTAGTCATAATTAGTCAAATCAGTGACAGTTAGCAAGTTAGTCACAGTTAATGATAGTGAATCACAGTTAATCATAAGTGATTGTAGTTAATCACAGTTAGTTAGTTACGGTTAGTCAGTTGCTGTTAGACGCTGTTAGACGCTGTTAATGACAGTCGCAGTAAGAACGGTAATAGTTAGTCAGTTAGTTGCTGTTAATAACAGTCACAGTCACAGTTAATCAGAGAAAGTCATGGTTAATCCCAGTTGGTTATTAACTGTTGCATTTATCAAAGATAGTCAATTTTGGCTGAGAAACTCACAGTTAATCACATTAAATTGCAGCTAATCATAGTTAGTCAGTTAGTTACCGAAAGTCATAGATTGTTGATTATATTAGTCCCAGGTGATCACAGTTAATCAGTTTGTAGCAGTTGCAGTTAGAGCTAAATCGTCACTGTTAGTCACAGTTATTAACAGTAAGAGGTAGCTATCTGCAGTTAGTCAACTGTTAGGCTAGCTGAAACATGTCTGAATCAGTCATTCCCAAGCACCTCTGCCAGCTCATTGAGTGGCATCAGGAGCCCCTGCGACATCACAGCCTGCCTCCTCCTCCTGTTGCTCTGAACAGGCAGTGTGCTCAGCCCCTTTGCCCTCCTTCAGCTCCTCTCTGCAGCATTATATTGTGTATGGTATCGCAGGCCACAGCCATTCTGGATATCCCAGCTGGTGTCGGACACCCCCAGATTTGTCCGGGCACCAGAATCACAGGTTCAGCAACCCAAGTGTTTGCTGCGTCACTACTGTTGTGTCCCTATGACTCTGCTGTTCTGTTCCTGGGCATCAGTGGGAGAGGTCCTCACAGCTTGACAAAGTCTCTAAGGAGATGTCCGCTGGGTCAGCTTTGAGATGTGAATATTTGTGGGACACTTGAAGGGTGCAGGGTGAAGGCATCATGGCAGCTCCCTGGGTTTCTTTCACAGGTACATATGTATGTGTATATGTACATATGTATGGATGTATGTATGTACATATGTAGATTTTTGGTTTGGTTTCTCTGAGTGCCACATGGGTGCAGTCTATGACAAGCTGTATTTGTGAGTATCAGCCTTTAGAGTGAATCGGTCCCTGTTGGAGGTGTCCCTGTTGGAGGTGTCCCTGCTGGAGGTGTCCCTGCTGGAGGTGTCCCTGCTGGAGGTGTCCCTGCTGGAGGTGACCTGCTGGAGGTATGCATGCCGGAGGTATGCATGCCGGAGGTGTCCCTGCCGGAGGTGTCCCTGCCGGAGGTGTCCCTGCCGGAGGTGTCCCTGCCGGAGGTGTCCCTGCCGGAGGTGTCCCAGCCGGAGGTGTCCCAGCCGGAGGTGTCCCTGCCGGAGGTGTCCCAGCCGGAGGTGTCCCTGCCGGAGGTGTCCCTGCCGGAGGTGTCCCTGCCGGAGGTGTCCCTGCCGGAGGTGTCCCTGCCGGAGGTGTCCCTGCCGGAGGTGTCCCTGCCGGAGGTGTCCCTGCCGGAGGTGTCCCTGCCGGAGGTGTCCCTGCCGGAGGTGTCCCTGCCGGAGGTGTTCATGCCGGAGGTGTTCATGCTGGAGGTGTCCCTGCTGGAGGTGTTCATGCTTGAGGTGTCCCTGTTGGAGGTGTTCATGCTGGAGGTGTTCATGCTGGAGGTGTTCATGCTGGAGGTGTCCCTGCTGGAGGTGTTCCTGCTGGAGGTGTCCCTGCTGGAGGTGTCCCTGCTGGAGGTGTCCATGCTGGAGGTGTCCCTGCTGGAGGTGTCCCTGCTGGAGGTGTCCCTGCTGGAGGTGTCCCTGTTGGAGGTGTCCATGCTGGAGGTGTTCATGCTGGAGGTGTTCATGCTGGAGGTGTTCATGCTGGAGGTGTCCCTGCTGGAGGTGTCCCTGCTGGAGGTGTCCCTGCTGGAGGTGTCCCTGCTGGAGGTGTCCCTGCTGGAGGTGTCCCTGCTGGAGGTGTTCACGCTGGAGGTGTTCATGCTGGAGATGTCCCTGTTGGAGGTGTCCCTGTTGGAGGTGTCCATGCTGGAGGTGTCCATGCTGGAGGCGTCCCTGCTGGAGGCGTCCCTGCTGGAGGCGTCCCTGCTGGAGGTGTCCCTGCTGGAGGTGTCCCTGCTGGAGCTGTTCCTCTTGTTGCTCAGAGCTCCAGGACAGATCTGCAGAAGCTGCTCCCATGCTGCTGAGAAGCTAAGAGCCGGGAAGTGCAGATCAAAGGCAAAAAAATTCCAAGGTCGTGGAAAAGATCTCTAAAATATTTTAAAGCATCTCCAAAATAGTCATCTTCACCTGTCGGAACAAGCCCAGTGAGCAAAAACCTCTCACCTTGAGCATGGAAACAGCTAGCATTGGGTAAGCAGCCCTAACAAACACCACAATCCTCTCACCTTGCTCTGTCTGGGGAGTTCGAGGGAGCTCAGGAAACACCTTTGCTCAGAGTTCAAGCTCAAATTCTCGATCATTTTACACATTTAAATGGCAGACCTGACTGTCCCTCAGGGCTTCCCACATGCTGAAGACCACACTAGGGGTAAAGGCAGATGTTGCTGGGTTCTTGCCAATGTCCTGGCATACTGACAGTTTCTGGTGTTTGAATTTGTCACTCAGACAGGTGCTCACCCACCCTGCCAGTTTAAAATACTCTACTCCTTTGAGTCACAGTCACAGTTAGTGACAGTTAGCCACAGTTCAGAATCGTTCATTGTGGTTGGTTACTGAACCAGCTGATCAGCCGTGTGTTGTTACCTGGGCTATGAATGAACTGTGCAGACTGATTCCAGCGCTGCACGCCTGTGTGCAGACTGATTCCAGCGCTGCACGCCTGTGTGCAGACTGATTCCAGCGCTGCACGCCTGTGTGCAGACTGATTCCAGCGCTGCACGCCTGTGTGCAGACTGATTCCAGCGCTGCACGCCTGTGTGCAGACTGATTCCAGCGCTGCACGCCTGTGTGCAGACTGATTCCAGCGCTGCACGCCTGTGTGCAGACTGATTCCAGCGCTGCACGCCTGTGTGCAGACTGATTCCAGCGCTGCACGCCTGTGTGCAGACTGATTCCAGCGCTGCACGCCTGTGTGCAGACTGATTCCAGCGCTGCACGCCTGTGTGCAGACTGATTCCAGCGCTGCACGCCTGTGTGCAGACTGATTCCAGCGCTGCACGCCTGTGTGCAGACTGATTCCAGCGCTGCACGCCTGTGTGCAGACTGATTCCAGCGCTGCACGCCTGTGTGCAGACTGATTCCAGCGCTGCACGCCTGTGTGCAGACTGATTCCAGCGCTGCACGCCTGTGTGCAGACTGAGCTATGAACTGTTTGGTGATTGTACACTGACTGTTTTGGCTCTCGGTCCAATGAACCCTTAGGAGAGAAAATGGAGAGGGGGCAGTTGGGAGGGGGAGGGGGTAACTTGGGATGTGGGGTGCGAGGCAGTGGCAACAGAAATCCTTGAAACCTTGTTTCCATCAGGGAGCAGTGGCGAAGGAAATTAGGAAAAAAAACCAGGGATCATTTGGCTAGGCTAGCAGAATGGGCAGGCAAGTGGCAGATAGAATTTAATACAGAGAAGTGTGAGGTGAAGTGTTTTGGCTGAAAGGGATAGGGAGGGGCAATACAGAGTAGATGGTACAGTTCTAAAGAGTGTGCAGCAACAGAGCGATCTGGGAGTTCATGTACATCAATCTTTGATGGCACAATGTATTGAGAGAGTGGTTAGCAAAGCATATGGGTTCCTAGGCTTCACAAATAGAGGTATTGGGCAGAATTGTCCCAGATTTGCACTAGGTGCGGTAGTGGGTGGGAAAAAGGATGTTTTACCCGCTGACCACTACGCAGCTTTTTGTGTGGTATCGTCCAATTCCTGCCTCATTAATCATGCATTCCTGGGAAACACACCGGGTCGCTGGCAGGGCATCCTTTCATTCACCTCAGGCCTTCAGTAAACTGGGCACCATATTTAAAGGCTGCCCCTGCACAGAGTTAGCACTCTTCAAAGGGATAGGAAGCTGCTGCGAACTGATAACTGCCAAAGGAAGGAAACATGCTGCCCCCAGGTTTAGTGACACCTCCTTCGAGTGCCTACTGGACGCAGTGGAGGCCCCCAAAATGTCCTCTACCCCCACTCTGGGTGGAGACCAGCAAGCAAGGTCACCAAACCAGCATGGGAGGCGGTGGCAGCGGCGATCAGCGCCAACACCCTGCAAAAGAGGACAGCCACCCAGTGCCACAACAGGATAAGTTCACTCTTATCTCTCTCACCTCACAAACCCATCACATATCCACAGGGATCTCACACCTCAAGGGACAACACCACTAACTCTCACACACACCCTCACATCACCATCAGGCTCATTTCCTCTGGAGCTCATGTCCTCATCCCGTCTATGGCTCCGCTCACTACACAAACATTCCATGCAGTGCCATGTGTCCTGCTCACACTCCCTCCATCTGTTTCCATGCAGGAGAAGCCTGCTCACAGCAGCAGAGAAAGGTCTCAGACCAGGGGTGGATTGGCCCACATTAGGCCCTTCACTCACATTGAGGAGCGGCCATTGCGCTGACTGGTGAGGACGTGAACCGTGCCTGCGGCGACGGTGAGGTCAGTGGCGAACACCCTCGTGAGGATCCTGCATCACATCATCCCTCTCTCAACGCATTTGTGAGTGCTCTCTCTCCTGCTTTTGACTGCAGTCGTGTACTAATCATCTCTACTTTGGTTCACAGGGAGCTCTGCTAAGCGACCGACATCCTCAGCCAGGCAGTCCCTCAGCTTCATCCACATCCTAATCTTTGGCCAAGAGGACACCTCCACTGAACAGCTGGAAATGAGCAGCCTGGAAGACCCATCACAGTGTCTACCCACACCCTTCACCAGCGCAGAGACACACACCTCGGTGGGATCTAGATCAGGCTTGGGTTCACAATCTGGTGGTCACCGCATGGATACGTGTCCACAGCAGGAGGAGGCAGGTTCAGCCGAGCTCCCCAGCACTCGGAGGGCTGCTGAGGAAGAAGCATTTATGAGGTCCGAGTCAGGTGACGAGCCTCTGGATTTAGTCTTCCAACTCATCGTGGGGAGTCAGCAGAAGGCAGGGGAACATCACGCAGAGCTGTTGGAAGCCCTCAACAGAGTGCCATGCGAGTCGGAGGAGTGCGTCTGCCTGCTCTCTGATGAAGTGGTGCCCACATGTGCACGTATAGAGGTCTCCATGGGAAGGATGGCGGACGCCATGGAGACCCTGGTCCAGCAGAACATGGAGATGCGCGCAGACCTGCACTCCCATCGCAGGAGCCATGGGTGAGTTCCTGCATTGGCGACGCGAGGGGGAAACGGGGCACCTCAACGTCCCTCCAGGAGCTCCTTCCCCTCAAGGAGTCAGGCCAGGGCCCCCAGGCACCCGATGGGAGGAGCAGCAGCAACTGGATCATCCACTCAGGAATCTCAGAGGCTGTCCACTTCCTCCCAGTCCCCTTTGCCTGTCCCCCTCAACCTCATCTCCTGTCACCGCAGAGGGAGCAGCTGGCCCACAGGAGGACATACAAAGCAAGCCGGGGCCCTCAATGTCTTGGCTCTGCAGTGGACCCACTGTCATGAAGCTATTAATGTGTCCAATATTATTGGAAAATATTTCCTTTTAAAGTAGAGGTTTAGTCTGTGGATGTGTCTTAATTGGAATAAAGCCAGCTAGTCTGGGTGCTTTGATGTGCTAGTTTAGAGTTGTAAGAGAGGTAGAGCATTCAAGAAGTCGGGTGATTTCTGGTCCCTAGCTAGCAGAGACCAAGCAATATATTTCTATTACTAATAAAATTGGTACTATGAAAGGAGTTTTATTGTTAGAAGAGGTGGAGTTCAAAGAGGCTGGTGATACAATGAGAATTTACATTCAATGAGCTGTGCTAGGTATAACTTCAGTTTTGTGTGTGCAGGGCAGAGGCAATGTACCATTAAAGCAGCTGTAAGCCTCCAACTGTCTCCACAGGAACCAAAGTGAAAGGAACCTCATTTTGAATTTGTAAGATGAAAATGCTTTGCCAGGTGTCTCGTTTAATCTATGGGTTGCTGTTGCCTTAATGGAGATTAGTTTGGGAATTTGTTATAAGTTATGATTGTAGTAATTTGTAGTCATGTATATATATTTAATTTATGTAAATTAATAAAATGTTTCATTTAGCTTAATATAAAACCTCTCGAGAACTGGTGGTCTGATTCCTGAATTTAGAGTCGCATCTCAAACATAACACTTAAAAATATAGGTTATGACAGTTGTTTAAAGTTTCCCTCTGGAACGTTTTAAAATAACTCAGCTTTACCAACTGCTCAGTCATAACACCCAAGCTGAAGTCATCAGAGGCAACAGAGCCAACCACTACACAGGCTGTCTCCACCCTTGCTGCAGATGTCAGAGCAGCATCGAGAAGAAGTGGTAGGCCTAGAAAAGTTAAGAATTTCTGATCACAAGTGAACACATTTTGTCACTTTATAATCGGAAAATATATTCACTTTCACTGAATAATGTGTCATGGTGTCTTTCAGCTTCATTTACAGGATTTGTGGGCCCTCCCATGCATGCCCCCAGCTAGCAGTTCAGCTGCATGTGGCCAGTCCACAAGTGATCCTGGAGTGAGAAGTGAGTGTGTGTCAGGGCCTTTCAAAGCCTCATGCAAGCACTCTCCTCTGCACGCGGATCCTTCCTCCATCACACTCATCTCAATGTCTTGAGCATTTTCAATGCTGCTTGTTGGGGTTCTCTTTCAGATGTCCATTTGAGCTGACCTGCAACTCCACCCACCCACATCGCACTCCCATGCAGCAACTGTTCTCGTCCAACACGAGGCGCCGCTCATTTTTGATTTCAAAAGCATGGTTATAGTAAGGTTGCTTCTCAGCTCCCCCATTGTTTCCCCTCCCCCAGTCATGCACATCCTTTCCCCCATCACTGTTGACCCCACTGTTACCTACCAGCCAGAACCCTTTGCTTTCCGGGATGTCCAGCTGAATGAGCTCGTTTCCTACCTTCCCCAGAATCCCACCCCCCCCATCCACATTGATCTCCCCAACCTCCTCCTTCCACCCTCCAGGGACCGTGTCTGCCTCTGAGTCCCCACCAACCACCCTCACTGTACCTTCTACCACTACTGATACACCCTCACCCTCCCGGCTCACTCTGCCCCCTCTCATACTCGCCATTCCCACCTGTCATGCCCACCCTCAGTTTGCCACAGACCCCTCCTTTGCACGTTCACTGGACATCTCCCACCTTACTCTCTCTTCTCCCGAGACTCCTTCCTCCCCCTGGACTCCTTCCTCCCCTCAACTCCTTCCTCCCTCCAAAGTGTTTCCCCCACCCCGAACTCCTTCCCCTACATCTTCCTCCCCACTTACACTTACTACCCCAGTTGCCGCGTTCAGCCTCCTCCCACTGTACTCCCTCCCCACCCAACCTTACCCCCAACACCTTCGTTTCCCTCCCTCCCAACTTCACTGCCCCCCCAGCACCAACACCTTTGTTCCCACTCTCCTAACCTTACCCTCTCCCCCAGTACACCTTCCTCTCCCATTCACAGCTGGACCTTCCTTTCCACACCCTCGCGATGATCCATAGCAGACCATGCCCAAGACACAGATGTCCTGAAGCAGACCCTCGACAGTGACTTTCCACCTTCTGTGAGCTGCTTCGTGACAGAGCCATGTCTATTAGAATCCATCCAGCAGGTGATGCACGTGTTTCTCCAGGGTCTGGTTGCTGTAGGGCTCCAGCATCTTCTGTTCCTCGGATGTCTGAGACGAGGGCAAGGCCCTGCCGTTACGTCCCGACTTTTGCGCCTCACACTTGTCAAGACGTGTTCTGCACCGGCATGTTTTCCTGGCAACATGGGCAGTAAATTTGACATGGGGGGATGATTCCAATGAGGAGGGCTTATGCAGATATATTAAAATGATGTTCCCAAGGTTCAGCAGTGTGAATACGGCTGCCACTGACAGGCAGTGCAGACGATCACAAACTGGTTTCGCAGCAGCATCAAACCAATATTTGGCCTTCCTGCCATATCGTCTGCTCACGCCCGCCATGACGCCCAATGCCAACGGAACAGAAAATTCCAACTATTGATTACAAAAGTGGGGAAGTTATGCTGAGCCCTCATAAACCTCTGTTTCGGCCCCAACTAGAGTATTGTGTTCAGTTCTGGTCACCACACTTTAGGAAGGATGTCAATGTCCTTGAGAGAGTTTGGAGGGAGATTTACCAGGATGGTTCCAGGGATGAGGAATTTTAGTTACAAGGTTAGGTTGGAGAAGCTGGGGCTGTTCTTGGAGTAAAGGAAATTGGGGGTAGATTTGATAGAAGTGTCCAAGATTATGACAGGCTTAGATAAGGCAGTCCATTAGCTGATAGTATAAGGACCAGAGGACTAGGGTCCAGGATTAGATGTAAAATTTTGGGCAAGGGGTGGAAAGGGGATGTGTGAGAAGGGCTTCCTTACACAGCGACTGGTAATGACCTATGCTTGGGGGGGGGGGGGGGGTTGAAGCGGGGGGTGGAAAAGGAGACAATGACCGATTTCAAAAGGGAATTGGATGGGCACTTGAAGGAAATAAACATGAAAGGCTACAGGGACCAAGCAGGCAAGTAGGACTGATTGGATTGCTCTGCAGAAAGGCAGGATGAACTCGATGGGCTGAATGGCCCCCTTCTGTGCTGTAATGACTCTATGAATCTATGACTGATTCTGCTTGTAGCAGATATATTAAAATATATTTGAGACAAATCATGGGAAACAGAGATCCAACCTCGAGTTCAAATGACACAGAATAATAAAGAGGAAGAGTAACTGTAACAGCAAAATTAGAATTGATATTTTCCCATCAACATGCCACGGTGAAACCCATGTAAAGAATCCCCAGAAGAACATAGGCAACATTCAGTCCCTCGAGCCTGCTCTTCCATTCAAATAGATCATGGCTGATCTTCCACCTCAGCACCATCTTCCTCCACTATCCCCATATCCCTTTATTCTCTTTAATAGTTAGAAACCTATCAATTTCTGTCTTGAACATACTCAGTGATTGAGCTTCCACAGTCCTCTGGGGTAAAGAATTCCAAATATTCACCACCCTCTGAGTAAAGAAATTCCACCTCATCGCAGTCTTAAATGGTCTACCCCTTATTCTGAGACTGTGCCCCCTGGTTCTAGACCCTCCTAGCCAGGGGAAACATCCTTCCTGCATCTACCCTGTCATGTCCTGTGAGAATTTTGTAGGTTTCAATGAGGTCACCTCATTCTTCTAAGCTCTAGAGTATCCAGGCCCAGTTTCCCCAGTCTCTCCTCATAGGATAGTCCCACCATCCCAGGACTCAGTCTGATGATGCTTTGCTGTATTCCCTCTATGGCAAGTATAGGAAGTCCAAGTCCATGCATGTCGAACACATGAATCATAGAAAATTTACAACACAGGAGGCTATTCAGCCCACCATGTTCGTAAAAGTCGATGATGAGCTACCCAGCCTAATCTCAGCCTCCTGCACTCGGTCCATAGGCCCTGCAATCACAGATCGTCATGTAAACATTCAAGTACTTCTAAATGTGCTGAGAGTTTCTGTCTCTACCACCTTCTCAGGCAGAGTGTTCCAAGTAACTGGCTGAAAAAATGTTTTCTCATCTCCCAGCTAATCCTTTCACCAATTACTTTGAATCTATGCCCCCGATTATTGATTTCTCTACTAAGAGTCTTTTTGATTCACTCTATCTGGGTTCCTCCTAATTTTATACGCCTCAATTAAATCTCCCCTCAGCCTCCTCTGTTCCAAAGAAACAACCCCAGCCTGTTCAATCCTTCCTTTAACCCTCTGCCATACCACCTCCAGTGTGATCACATCATTTGTTGTGGTAACAGACATGTACACAGTACTCTGGTTGTGGGATGACTCGTGTTTTATACAATTCTAGCATAGCCTCTGTGCTCTGGTAGTCTAGACCTCAGCCAGTAAAGGAAAGTATCCCATTTAGCTTCTTGTCCACCTTGTTGAGCTGTCCTGCTCCCTCCAGGGATCTGTAGACATACTCTCCAAGGTTCCTCTGCTCCTCTACACTTCTCAGTAACTTACCATTTATTGTCTATCCCCTTGCCTTGTTTACCATCCTGAAATACATCACCTCTCATTTCTCCAGATTGAATTCTATTTGTCACAATTCTGCCCACCTGACCAGTCCTTTGATATCTTCCTGCAGCTTTCTTCATTATCAACCACAAAACCAATTTCTGTATCATCTGCAAACTTCTTGATCATGCTCCCTACACTTGAGTCTAAATCATTGATGTAAAGTATAAAAATCAAGGGATCCAGCACTGAGCCCCGAGAAACCCCACTGGAGTTAGCCATTCAGTCACAAAAACACATGTCAACCATTAGGTAATGGTTACTTCCCGTCATGGAGCCAGTTTTGGATCCAATTTGTCACTTTCCCTTGATCCCCAGGGCTTTAATTTTACTGACCAGTCTTCCATGAGAGTCCATGTCCATGGTTTTGCTAAAATCCATTTGGACTCTATCAGCGTGCTATCCTCATCGAGCCAAATTGTCACCTCCTCAAAAGTTTATCAATGGCTCTTGGATAGGGTAGTGGGACAGATATTGCCTTTCACCTCTCGAAATGTAAATCAAATCCAGCCTTATCACAAGGAGTGGAAGTCTTGTATTGGAGAGCCATGAGGAGTTTGACCCACACACAGCATTGCTCGGTGCAACAGCATGGACAGTGGGCAATAGGAATGTAAGAATGTACAGGACATGGGAGTTTCTCTAGACACAGAGGTGTGAACACATTGGGAATAATGGGAACTGCTTATCAGTGTCGGAAGGGACAGAGTACAATGTACTGCTCCCTTATTACTAGTCAAAGTAGAATAAATCATTCACACATCATCAAATGCAGGAGAAAATAACCTCAGATTATCATACATTTGTATTTCCAAGCAGCAACATTTGCAAAGTAGTTTTTGTGATTTCCTGCTCAGTTTTATCAGCCTTTAAAGGATGTCACTTCAACAGGCTGAACAATTAAATCAGCTTCTAGCTTTCACACAAAGCTCCAAGTTAGAGAAATGACGTTCTGATAACATACTCCATTAGCTTCTTCCATTTGGGGGATCGAATTCGATAAATAACAATATAGAAACTTCCAGAGATACTGGATGTGCAGTGACATCTCTGGGAACTGGACTACAAAGTGGTCTAGGCCAGTGGCAGAGAGGTTTACACAGTGTTGGCTGGAAGGACCAGATATCAGATGAGTTTGGAATAGTCACAGTTCACTTTCAGGTGTGCATAGGTCACATCTCCCAATTCAGCAATTACTGACCTCCTGGAGATTGGGGGTGAAGAATGGGGGCAAGACAAGATGTTTCTAATCTGGGTCTAACCCATACCTTACCTGTCCTGGGAGTTTTAATGGGACAGTGCAGGAGGAGTTTTACTCTGTATCTAACCCCGTGCTGGTCCTGTCCTGGGAGTGTTTGATGGGGACAGTGTAGAGGGAGCTTTACTCTATATCTAACGCCGTGCTCTACCTGTCCTGGGAGTGTTTGATGGGGACAGTGTAGAGGGAGCTTTACTCTGTATCTGACCCCGTGCTGTACCTGTCCTGGAGTGTTTGATGGGGACAGTGTAGAGGGAGCTTTACTCTGTATCTAACCCCATACTGTACCTGTCCTGGGAGTGTTTGATGGGAACAGTGTAGAGGGAGCTTTACCCTGTATCTAACCCCGTGCTGTACCTGTCCTGGGAGTGTTTGACTGGGACAGTGTAGAGGGAGCATTACTCTATATCTAACCTGACATAGCTGTGCTGACCTCTCTATTTCCCAGCATTAAGATCACTCATTTGAGGAGTTAAAATTGTGGCACTTGCTGATTGGCATTCGTTCTCTCTTTTTTTCCTGTGATTCTTGCTATCTTTGGTCCAATCTGCTGCATTTCCTGTTGAGGTGGAAGCCAAGCAATCCACTTGCTGTCATCACCCAGGCAACTTCAGGGTCAGAGGTAACAAGTGGCTGCTCAATGCTTCTTCAGATCTTCGCTCTCTCTTTGAGGAAATCCCTGGCTCCCATTTGGTGTCCACGACGTTCAAGGGAAGAAATAGTGACTCAGTAATGTTCTGTATATGTTGATTAGTCCAGCTCAGCATGCACTGACAAGGTTACTTAGCACAACACTCAGCGCTGCCACTTCATCGTCTACTTGGAAAGCAGATCATGCACCATCATGCAGTTACCCTCAACCTCCAGACACACAGCCAGCTGGATCTAGAGAGATCAACCACAACTGCAGCCCTTTCAGTCAGTGCCATAACAGCTTTGTAACACTGAGCGATGGTAATGCAGTGAGATGGATGGAAGACAGCAGGAGTTTCTGTGGGAAGGTGATGAGCTACAGTATGTGGCAGGCAGCGAGATGGTGTGTGTGGGAAGATAGCGAGATACATTGGAGAGAGGAACCAGGGGCTTCAGCAAGAGGTGGTTTTTGGGCAATGAAACAATGTCAGAAATGGATGCAGGAAGGTGAAGCATTTAAACTTTGAAAAACAAAATTTGCTGAATAAAAGGAAAAGTCATGGCAGAGTGAGCGCCTAATAAGGTCAGAGTGGGAAGAGGAGAGAACTACCTCCTGACCATCACCAAGACTATTTAAACTGACCTTAGTAATATTTCCCAACTCCAGGCCCACATGCTGCTGAAACCCTCATCCATACCTTTGCTACCTCCAGGCTCGGCTATTCCAACACACTCCTGTTCTTCCACTTTCCACCCTCCATTAACTTGAGGTCATCCAAAAACTCTGCTGCCCATGTCTTAACTCTCAGCAAACCCCATTCACCTCCCTGTGCTCACTGGTTTACACTGGCTCCTGGCCCAGCAACACTGATTTTAAATGGTCATGAGTGTTTTTAAATCTTTCCATGGCCTCACCTCACCTCTCCCTCTCTCTGGAATCTCCTCCAGCCTCACAACCCTCCAAGGTATCTGTGCTCCTCTAATTCTGTCCTCTTGTGAATCACCTACTCCCTTCACCTGACCATTAGGAGCTGAGCATTCTTCTGCCTGAGCCCTAAGCTCTGGACGTTCCTCCTTAAACCTCTCCGCCTCTCTCTTTCTCTCAACTCCCGGCTCGTTCTCATCTAATTTTCCTTCAAACACTTT
>NW_027597334.1:0-12500 GCF_964194155.1 Cetorhinus maximus
TCTCTCTCTGTCTCTCTCTCTGTCTCTCTCTCTGTCTCTCCCTGTCTCTCACTGTCTCTCTCTCTGTCTCTCTCCCTGTCTCTCCCTGTCTCTCCCTGTCTCTCCCTGTCTCTCCCTGTCTCTCCCTGTCTCTCTCTGTCTCTCTCTGTCTCTCTCTGTCTCTCCCTGTCTCACTCACTGTCTCTTTCTCTGTCTCTCTCTGTCTCTGCCTGTCTCTCCCTGTCTCTCCCTGTCTCTCCCTGTCTCTCTCTGTCTCTCGCTCTATCTCGCTGTCTCTCCCTGTCTCTCTCTGTCTCTCTCTGTCTCTCCTTGTCTCTCCCTGTCTCTCTCTCTGTCTCTCCCTGTCTCTCCCTGTCTCTCTCTCTCTGTCTGTCGCTCCCTATCTCTCCCAGTCTCTCTCTCAGTCTCTCTCTGTCTCTCTCTCTGTCTCTCTCTCTGTCTCTTTCTCTCTCCCTGACTCTCTCTGTCTCTCTCTCTTTCTCTCTCTCTGTCTCTCTCTCTGTCTCTCTCTCTGTCTCTCTCTCTGTCTCTCTCTCTGTCTCTCTCTCTGTCTCTCTCCCTGTCTCTCTCCCTGTCTCTCTCCCTTTCTCTCCCTGTCTCTCCCTGTCTCTCCCTGTCTCTCCCTGTCTCTCTCTGTCTCTCTCTGTCTCTCTCCCTGTCTCTTCCAGTCTCTCCCTGTCTCTTTCTGTCTCTCTCTTTCTCTCTCTGTCTCTCTCTGTCTCTCCCTGTCTCTCCCTGTCTCTCCCTGTCTCTCCCTGTCTCTCTCTCTGTCTTCTCTTTGTCTCTCTCTGTTTCTCTCTCTCTCTCCCTGTCTCTCTCGGTCTCTCTCTGTCTCTCCTTGTCTCTCCCTGTCTCTCTCTCTGTCTCTCCCTGTCTCTCTCTCTCTGTCTGTCGCTCCCTATCTCTCCCTGTCTCTCCCTGTCTCTCTCTCAGTCTCTCTCTGTCTCTCCCCCCCCCCCCCCCCACCCCCCCCCCCCCCCCCCCCCCCACCCCCCTCCCCCCCCCCCCCCCACCCCCCCCCCCCCCCTGTCTGTCGCTCCCTACTCTCCCCTGTCTCTCCCTGTCTCTCTCTCAGTCTCTCTCTGTCTCTCCCTGTCTCTCTCTCTGTCTCTCTCCCTGACTCTCTCTGTCTCTCTCTCTGTCTCTCTCTCTGTCTCTCTCCCTGTCTCTCCCTGTCTCTCCCTTTCTCTCCCTGTCTCTCCCTTTCTCTCCCTCTCTCTCCCTGTCTCTCCCTGTCTCTCCCTGTCTCTCCCTGTATCTCTCTGTGTCTCTCCCTGTCTCTCCCTGTCTCTCTCTGTCCCTGTCTGTCTCTCTCTGTCTCTCTCTGGCTCTCTCTGTCTCTCTCTGTCTCTCTCTGTCTCTCTCTGTCTGTCTCTGTCTCTCTCCCTGTCTCTCCCTGTCTCTCCCTGTCTCTCCCTATCTCTCCTTGTCTCTCCCTGTCTCTTCCTGTCTCTCCCTGTTACTCTCGGTTTCTCCCTGTCTCTCCTTGTGTCTCCCTGTCTCTTCTTGTGTCTCCCTGTCTCTCTCTGTCTCTCTCTCTCTGTCTCTCTCTCTGTCTCTCTCTCTGTCTCTCTCTCTGTCTCTCCCTGTCTCTCCCTGTCTCTCCCTCTCTCTCCCTGTCTCTCCCTGTCTCTCTCTGTCTCTCTCTGTCTCTCGCTGTCTCTCTCTGTCTCTTCCTGTCTCTTCCTGTCTCTCCCTTTCTCTCCCTGTCTCTCTCTGTCTCTCTCTGTCTCTCTCTGTCTCTCCCTGTCTCACTCACTGTCTCTTTCTCTGTCTCTCTCTGTCTCTCCCTGTCTCTTGCTGTCTCTCCCTTTCTCCCCCTCTGTCTCTCCCTGTCTCTCCCTGTCTCTGTCTCTATGTCTGTCTCTCTCTCTCTCTCCCTGTCTCTCTCTCTGTCTCTCTTTGTATCTCTCCCTGTCTCTCCCTGTCTCTCTCTGTCTCTCTCTGTCTCTCTCTGTCTCTCTCTGTCTCTCCCTGTCTCACCCTGTCTCTCTCTCTGTCTCTCCCTGTCTCTCCCTGTCTCTCCCTGTCTCTCCCTGTCTCTCCCTGTCACTCTCTGTCTCTTCCTGTCTCTCTCTGTCTCTCTCTGTCTCTTCCTGTCTCTCCCTTTCTCTCCCTGTCTCTCTCTGTCTCTCTCTGTCTCTCCCTGTCTCTCCCTGTCTCACTCACTGTCTCTTTCTCTGTCTCTCTCTGTCTCTCTCTGTCTCTCCCTGTCTCTTGCTGTCTCTCCCTTTCTCCCCCTCTGTCTCTCTCTGTCTCTCTCTGTCTCTCTCTGTCTCTCCCTGTCTCTCCCTGTCTCTCCCTCTCTCTGTCTCTATGTCTGTCTCTCTCTCTCTCTCCCTGTCTCTCTCTCTGTCTCTCTTTGTATCTCTCCCTGTCTCTCCCTGTCTCTCCCTGTCTCTCCCTGTCTCTCTGTGTCTCTCTCTGTCTCTCTCTGTCTCTCTCTGTCTCTCTCTCTATGTCTCTCTCTCTATGTCTCTCCCTCTATGTCTCTCCCTGTCTCTCTCTCTGCCTCTCTCTGTCTCTCTCTGTCTCTCCCTGTCTCTCCCTGTCTCTCCCTGTCTCTCCCTGTCTCTCCCTGTCTCTCTCTGTCTCTCTCTGTCTCTCCCTGTCTCTCCCTGTCTCTCTCTGTCTCTTCTTGTCTCTCCCTGTCTCTCCCTGTCTCTCCCTGTCTCTCTCTCTCTCTCTCTCTCTCTCTCTCTCTCTCTCTCCCTGTCTCTCTCTCTGTGTCTCTCCCTGTCTCTTTCTGTCTCTCTCTGTCTGTCCCTCTCTCTCCCTGTCTCTCGCTGTCTCTCCCTGTTTCTCTCTCTGTCTCTCTCTCTGTCTCTCTCTCTGTCTCTCTCTCTGTCTCTCTCTCTGTCTCTCTCTCTGTCTCTCTCCCTGTCTCTCCCTGTCTCTCTCCCTGTCTCTCCCTCTCTCTCCCTGTCTCTCCCTGTCTCTCCCTGTCTCTCCCTCTCTCTACCTGTCTCTCCCTGTCTCTCTCTGTCTCTCTCTGTCTCTCGCTGTCTCTCTCTGTCTCTTCCTGTCTCTTCCTGTCTCTCTCTGTCTCTCTATGTCTCTCCCTGTCTCTCTCTCTCTATCCCTGTCTCTCCCTGTCTCATTCTGTCTCTCTTTGTCTCCCCCTGTCTCTCCCTGTCTCTCCCTGTCTCTCCCTTTCTCTCCCTGTCTCTCTATGTCTCTCTCTGTCTCTCTCTGTCTCTCCCTGTCTCTCCCTGTCTCTCCCTGTCTCTCCCTGTCTCTCCCTGTCTCTCCCTGTCTCTCTCTGTCTCTCTCTGTCTCTCTCTGTCTCTCCCTGTCTCACCCTGTCTCTCTCCCTGTCTCTCCCTGTCTCTCCCTGTCTCTCTCTGTCTCTCCCTGTCTCTCTCTGTCTCTCTCCGTCTCTCTCTGTCTCTCTCTGTCTCTCTCTCTATGTCTCTCTCTCTATGTCTCTCCCTGTCTCTCCCTGTCTCTCTCTCTGCCTCTCTCTGTCTCTCCCTGTCTCTCCCTGTCTCTCCCTGTCTCTCCCTGTCTCTCCCTGTCTCTCCCTGTCTCTCTCTGTCTCTCTCTGTCTCTCTCTGTCTCTCCCTGTCTCTCTCCCTGTCTCTCCCTGTTTCTCTCTGTCTCTTCTTGTCTCTCCCTGTCTCTCCCTGTCTCTCTCTCTCTCTCTCTCTCTCTCTCTCACTGTCTCTCTCTCTGTCTCTCTCCCTGTCTCTCCCTGTCTCTCCCTGTCTCTCCCTCTCTCTCCCTGTCTCTCCCTGTCTCTCTCTCTGTCTCTCTCCCTGACTCTCTCTGTCTCTCTCTCTGTCTCTCTCTCTGTCTCTCTCCCTGTCTCTCCCTGTCTCTCCCTTTCTCTCCCTGTCTCTCCCTTTCTCTCCCTCTCTCTCCCTGTCTCTTTCTGTCTCTCTCTGTCTGTCCCTCTCTCTCCCTGTCTCTCGCTGTCTCTCCCTGTTTCTCTCTCTGTCTCTCTCTCTGTCTCTCTCTCTGTCACTCTCTCTGTCTCTCTCTCTGTCTCTCTCCCTGTCTCTCCCTGTCTCTCCCTGTCTCTCCCTGTCTCTCTCTATATCTCTCTGTATCTCTCCCTGTCTCTCCCTGTCTCTCCCTGTCTCTCTCTGTCCCTGTCTGTCTCTCTCTGTCTCTCTCTGTCTCTCTCTGTCTCTCTCTGTCTGTCTCTGTCTCTCTCCCTGTCTCTCCCTGTCTCTCCCTGTCTCTCCCTATCTCTCCTTGTCTCTCCCTGTCTCTTCCTGTCTCTCCCTGTCTCTCCCTATCTCTCCCTGTCTCTCCCTGTCTCTCCCTGTCTCTCCCTGTCTCTCCCTGTCTCTCTCTGTCTCTCCCTGTCTCACTCACTGTCTCTTTCTCTGCCTCTCTCTGTCTCTGCCTTTCTATCCCTGTCTCTCCCTGTCTCTCGCTGTCTTTCGCTGTCTCTCTCTGTCTCTCTCTGTCTCTTCCTGTCTCTCTCTGTCTCTCTCTGTCTCTCCCTGTCTCTCTCTGTCTCTTCCTCTCTCTCCCTGTCTCTCCCTGTCTCTTTCTGTCTCTCTCTGTCTCCCCCTGTCTCTCCCTGTCTCTCCCTGTCTCTCCCTGTCTCTCTCTGTCTCTCCCTGTCTCTCCCTGTCTCTCCCTGTCTCTCTCTCTCTCTCTCTCTGTCTCTCCCTGTCTCTCCCTATCTCTCCCTATCTCTCTCTCTGTCTCTCTCTGTCTCTCTCTCTGTCTCTCTCTCTGTCTCTCCCTGTCTCTCACTGCCTCTCACTGTCTCTCTCTCTGTCTCTCTCTCTGTCTCTCTCTCTGTCTCTCTCCCTGTCTCTCTCTGTCTCTCTCTCTGTCTCTCTCTCTCTGTCTCTCTCTCTGTCTCTCTCTCTGTCTCTCTCTCTGTCTCTCCCTGTCTCTCCCTGTCTCTCCCTGTCTCTCTCTCTGTCTCTCTCCCTGTCTCTCCCTGTCTCTCCCCCTCTCTCTCTTTCTCTCTCTCTGTATCTCTCCCTGTCTCTCTCTGTCTTCCCCTTTCTCTCCCTGTCTCTCTCTGTCTCTCTCGGTCTCTCCCTGTCTCTCCTTGTGTCTCCCTGTCTCTCTCTTACTCTCTCTCCCTGTCTCTCTCTGTCTCTCTCTCTGTCTCTCTCTCTGTCTCTCTCCCTGTCTCTCTCCCTGTCTCTCCCTGTCTCTCCCTGTCTCTCCCTGTCTCTCCCTGTCTCTCCTTGTCTCACCCTGTCTCTCTCTCACTCTTCCTGTCTCTCTCTCTTTCTCTCTCTGTCTCACTCTCTGTCTCTCTCTGTTTCTCTCTGTCTCTCCCTGTCTCTCTCTGTCTCTCTCTGTCTCTCCTTGTCTCTCCCTGTCTCTCTCTCTGTCTCGCCCTGTCTCTCCCTGTCTCTCTCTCTCTGTCTGCCGCTCCCTGTCTCTCCCTGTCTCTCTCTCAGTCTCTCTCAGTTTCTCTCTGTCTCTCTCTCTGTCTCTCTCTCTGTCTCTCCCTGTCTCTGCCTGTCTCTCTCTGTCTCACCATGTCTCTCTGCCTCTCCCTTTCTCTCCCTGTCTCTCCCTGTCTCTCCCTGTCTCTCCCTGTCTCTCTCTGTCTCTCTCTGTCTGGCTCTGTCTCTCTCCCTGTCTCTCCCTGTCTCTCCCTGTCTCTCCCTGTCTCTCCCTGTCTCTCTCTGTCTCTCTCTTTCTCTCCCTGTCTCTCTCTGTCTCTCTCTATCTCTCTCTATCTCTCCCTGTCTCTCCCTGTCTCTCCCTGTCTCTCCCTGTCTCTCCCTGTCTCTCCCTGTCTCTCCCTGTCTCTCCCTGTCTCTCTCTCTTTCTCTCTCTGTCTCTCTCTCTGTCTCTCTCTCTGTCTCTCTCTTCTCTCCCTGTCTCTCCCTGTCTCTCTCTCTGTCTCTCTCTGTCTCTCCCTGTCTCTCCCGGTCTCTCTCTCTCTGTCTGTCTCTCTCTCTCTCTCCCTGTCTCTCTCTCTGTCTCTCTTTGTCTCTCTCCCTGTCTCTCCCTGTCTCTCTCTGTCTCTCTCTGTCTCTCTCTGTCTCTCCCTGTCTCTCTCCCTGTCTCTCCCTGTTTCTCTCTGTCTCTTCTTGTCTCTCCCTGTCTCTCCCTGTCTCTCTCTCTCTCTCTCTCTCTCTCTCTCCCTGTCTCTCTCTCTGTGTCTCTCCCTGTCTCTTTCTGTCTCTCTCTGTCTGTCCCTCTCTCTCCCTGTCTCTCGCTGTCTCTCCCTGTTTCTCTCTCTGTCTCTCTCTCTGTCTCTCTCTCTGTCACTCTCTCTGTCTCTCTCTCTGTCTCTCTCCCTGTCTCTCCCTGTCTCTCCCTGTCTCTCCCTGTCTCTCTCTATATCTCTCTGTATCTCTCCCTGTCTCTCCCTGTCTCTCCCTGTCTCTCTCTGTCCCTGTCTGTCTCTCTCTGTCTCTCTCTGTCTCTCTCTGTCTCTCTCTGTCTGTCTCTGTCTCTCTCCCTGTCTCTCCCTGTCTCTCCCTGTCTCTCCCTATCTCTCCTTGTCTCTCCCTGTCTCTTCCTGTCTCTCCCTGTCTCTCCCTATCTCTCCCTGTCTCTCCCTGTCTCTCCCTGTCTCTCCCTGTCTCTCCCTGTCTCTCTCTGTCTCTCCCTGTCTCACTCACTGTCTCTTTCTCTGCCTCTCTCTGTCTCTGCCTTTCTATCCCTGTCTCTCCCTGTCTCTCGCTGTCTTTCGCTGTCTCTCTCTGTCTCTCTCTGTCTCTTCCTGTCTCTCTCTGTCTCTCTCTGTCTCTCCCTGTCTCTCTCTGTCTCTTCCTCTCTCTCCCTGTCTCTCCCTGTCTCTTTCTGTCTCTCTCTGTCTCCCCCTGTCTCTCCCTGTCTCTCCCTGTCTCTCCCTGTCTCTCTCTGTCTCTCCCTGTCTCTCCCTGTCTCTCCCTGTCTCTCTCTCTCTCTCTCTCTGTCTCTCCCTGTCTCTCCCTATCTCTCCCTATCTCTCTCTCTGTCTCTCTCTGTCTCTCTCTCTGTCTCTCTCTCTGTCTCTCCCTGTCTCTCACTGCCTCTCACTGTCTCTCTCTCTGTCTCTCTCTCTGTCTCTCTCTCTGTCTCTCTCCCTGTCTCTCTCTGTCTCTCTCTCTGTCTCTCTCTCTCTGTCTCTCTCTCTGTCTCTCTCTCTGTCTCTCTCTCTGTCTCTCCCTGTCTCTCCCTGTCTCTCCCTGTCTCTCTCTCTGTCTCTCTCCCTGTCTCTCCCTGTCTCTCCCCCTCTCTCTCTTTCTCTCTCTCTGTATCTCTCCCTGTCTCTCTCTGTCTTCCCCTTTCTCTCCCTGTCTCTCTCTGTCTCTCTCGGTCTCTCCCTGTCTCTCCTTGTGTCTCCCTGTCTCTCTCTTACTCTCTCTCCCTGTCTCTCTCTGTCTCTCTCTCTGTCTCTCTCTCTGTCTCTCTCCCTGTCTCTCTCCCTGTCTCTCCCTGTCTCTCCCTGTCTCTCCCTGTCTCTCCTTGTCTCACCCTGTCTCTCTCTCACTCTTCCTGTCTCTCTCTCTTTCTCTCTCTGTCTCACTCTCTGTCTCTCTCTGTTTCTCTCTGTCTCTCCCTGTCTCTCTCTGTCTCTCTCTGTCTCTCCTTGTCTCTCCCTGTCTCTCTCTCTGTCTCGCCCTGTCTCTCTCTCTCTGTCTGCCGCTCCCTGTCTCTCCCTGTCTCTCTCTCAGTCTCTCTCAGTTTCTCTCTGTCTCTCTCTCTGTCTCTCTCTCTGTCTCTCCCTGTCTCTGCCTGTCTCTCTCTGTCTCACCATGTCTCTCTGCCTCTCCCTTTCTCTCCCTGTCTCTCCCTGTCTCTCCCTGTCTCTCCCTGTCTCTCTCTGTCTCTCTCTGTCTGGCTCTGTCTCTCTCCCTGTCTCTCCCTGTCTCTCCCTGTCTCTCCCTGTCTCTCCCTGTCTCTCTCTGTCTCTCTCTTTCTCTCCCTGTCTCTCTCTGTCTCTCTCTATCTCTCTCTATCTCTCCCTGTCTCTCCCTGTCTCTCCCTGTCTCTCCCTGTCTCTCCCTGTCTCTCCCTGTCTCTCCCTGTCTCTCTCTCTTTCTCTCTCTGTCTCTCTCTCTGTCTCTCTCTCTGTCTCTCTCTTCTCTCCCTGTCTCTCCCTGTCTCTCTCTCTGTCTCTCTCTGTCTCTCCCTGTCTCTCCCAGTCTCTCTCTCTCTGTCTGTCTCTCTCTCTCTCTCCCTGTCTCTCTCTCTGTCTCTCTTTGTCTCTCTCCCTGTCTCTCTCTGTCTCTCTCTGTCTCTCCCTGTCTCTCCCTGTCTCTCTCTCCCTGTCTCTCTCTCCCTGTCTCTCTCTCTCTGTCTCTCTCTCTGTCTCTCTCTCTGTCTCTCTCTGTCTCTCTCTCTCTCTCCATGTTTCTCCCTGTCTCTCTCTGTCCCTCTCTGTCTCTCCCTGTCTCTCTCCCTGTCTCTCTCCCTGTCTCTCCCTGTCTCTCCCTGTCTCTCTCTGTCTCTTCTTGTCTCTCCCTGTCTCTCTCTATCTGTCTCTCTCCCTGTCTCTCTCTCTCTGTCTCTCTCTCTGTCTCTCTCCCTGTCTCTCTGTGTCTCTCCCTGTCTCTCTGTGTCTCTCTGTCTCTCCCTGTCTCTCCCTGTCTCTCCCTGTCTCTCTCTCTGTCTCTCTCCTACTCTCCCTATCTCTCCCTATCTCTCCCTGTCTCTCTCTGTCTCTCCCTATCTCTCCCTGTCTCTCTCTGTCTCTCTCTGTCTCTCCCTGTCTCACCCTGTCTTTCCCTATCTCTCTCTCAGTCTCTCTCTGTCTTTCTCTGTCTCTCCCTGTCTCTCTCTGTCTCTCTCTGTCTCTCTTTGTCTCTCCCTGTCTCTCCCTGTCTCTCCCTGTCTCTCCCTGTCTCTCCCTGTCTCTCTCTGTCTCTCCCTGTCTCTCTCTGTCTCCCTCCCTGTCTCTCTCTGTCTCTCTCTCTGTCTCTCCCTGTCTCTCTCTCTGTCTGTCTCTGTTTCTCCCTGTCTCTCTCTGTCTCTCCCTGTCTCTCCCTGTCTCTCCCTGTCTCTCTCTGTCTCTCTTTGTCTCTCTCTGTCTCTCTCTGTCTCTCCCTGTCTCTCTGCCTCTATCTGTCTCTCTCGGTCTGTCTCTCTCTCTCCCTCTCTCGCCCTTTCTCTCCCTGTCTCTCTCTGTCTCTCCCTGTCTCTCCCTGTCTCTCTCTGTCTCTCCCTGTCTCTCTGCATCTCCCTGTCTCTTCCTGTCTCTCCCTGTCTCTCCCTGTCTCTCCCTGTCTCTCCCTGTCTCTCCCTGTCTCTCCTTGTCTCTCCCTGTCTCTCTCTGTCTCTCCCTGTCTCTCCCTGTCTCTCCCTGTCTCTCTCCCTGTCTCTCTCCCTGTCTCTCTCCCTGTCTCTCTCCCTGTCTCTCTCCCTGTCTCTCTCTCTGTCTCTCTCTCTGTCTCTCTTTCGGTCTCTCCCTGTCTCTCTCTCTGTCTCTCCCTCCCTGTCTCTCCCTGTCTCTCTCTCCCTGTTTCTCCCTGTCTCTCTCTCTGTCTCTCTCTGTCTCTCTCTCTGTCTCTCTCTCTGTCTCTCTCTCTGTCTCTCTCTGTCTCTCTCTGTCTCTCCCTGTCTCTCCCTGTCTCTCCCTGTCTCTCCCTGTCTCTCCCTGTCTCTCCCTGTCTCTCTCTCTCTGTCTCTCTCTCTCTGTCCCTCTCTGTCTCTCTCTCCCTGTTTCTCTCTGTCTCTCTCTGTCTCTCTCTGTCTCTCTCTCCCTGTCTCTCCCTGTCTCTCCCTGTCTCTCTCTGTCTCTCACTGTCTCTTTCTGTCTCTCTCTCTCTCTGTCTGTCTCTCTCTGTCTCTCTCTGTGTCTCTCTCCCTGTCTCTCCCTGTCTCTCCCTGTCTCTCTCTGTCTATCCCTGTGTGTCTGTCTCTCCCTGTCTCTCCCTGTCTCTCCCTGTCTCTCCCTGTCTCTCCCTGTCCCTCCCTGTCTCTCCCTGTCTCTCTCTGTCTCTCTCTGTCTCTCACTGTCTCTCTCTGTCTCTCTCTGTCTCTCTCTGTCTCTCCCTGTCTCTCCCTGTCTCTCCCTGTCTCTCCCTGTCTCTCCCTGTCTCTCTCTGTCTCTCCCTGTTTCTCCCTGTCTCTCCCTGTCTCTCCCTGTCTCCCTTTGTCTCTCTCTCTCTCTCTGTCTCTCTCTGTCTCTCTCTGTCTCTCTCTGTCTCTCTCTGTCTCTCCCTGTCTCTCTGCCTGTCTCTCCCTCTCTCTCCCTCTCTCTCCCTCTCTCTCCCTCTCTCTCCCTGTCTCTCCCTGTCTCTCCCTATCTCTCCCTGTCTCTCCCTGTCTCTCTCTATCTCTAGCTGTCTGTCTCTGTCTCTTCCTGTCTCTCTCTGTCTCTCCCTGTCTCTCTCTGTCTCTTCCTCTCTCTCCCTGTCTCTCCCTGTCTCTTTCTGTGTCTCTCTGTCTCTCCCTGTCTCTCCCTGTCTCTCCCTGTCTCTCCCTGTCTCTCCCTGTCTCTCTCTGTCTCTCTCTGTCTCTCCCTGTCTCACTCACTGTCTCTTTCTCTGTCTCTCTCTGTCTCTCCCTGTCTCTCGCTGTCTCTCCCTTTCTCTCTCTCTGTCTCTCTCTGTCTCTCCCTGTCTCTCTCTGTCTCTCTCTCTGTCTCTCTCTCTGTCTCTCTCCCTGTCTCTCCCTGTCTCTCTCTGTCTGTCTCTGTCTCTCTCTGTCTCTCCCTGTCTCTCCCTGTCTCTCCCTATCTCTCCCTGTCTCTCCCTGTCTCTCCCTGTCTCTCCCTGTCTCTCCCTGTTTCTCTCTCTCTGTCTCTCTCTCTCTGTCCCTCTCTGTCTCTCTCTCCCTGTTTCTCTCTGTCTCTCTGTGTCTCTCTCCCTGTCTCTCCCTGTCTCTCCCTGTCTCTCCCTGTCTCTCCTTGTCTCTCCTTGTCTCTCCCTGTCTCTCCCTGTCTCTCCCTGTCTCTCTCTGTCTCTCACTGTCTCTTTCTGTCTCTCTCTCTCTCTGTCTGTCTCTCTCTGTGTCTCTCTCTGTGTCTCTCTCCCTGTCTCTCCCTGTCTCTCCCTGTCTCTCTCTGTCTATCCCTATGTGTCTCTGTCTCTCCCTGTCTCTCCCGGTCTCTCCCTGTCTCTCCCTGTCTCTCTCTGTCTCTCTCTGTCTCTCCCTGTCTCTCTCTGTCTCTCACTGTCTCTCACTGTCTCTCTCTGTCTCTCTCTGTCTCTCTCTATCTCTCCCTGTCTCTCCCTGTCTCTCTCTGTCTCTCTGCCTGTCTCTCCCTGTCTCTCCCTGTCTCTCCCTGTCTCTCTCTCTCTGTCTCTCTCTGTCTCTCTCTGTCTCTCTCTGTCTCTCTCTGTCTCTCCCTGTCTCTCTCCCTGTCTCTCCTTGTCTCTCCCTGTCTCTCCCTGTCTCTCTCTATCTCTCTCTCTCTCTCCCTGTCTCTCCCTGTCTCTCCCTGTCTTTCCCTGTCTCTCCCTTTCTCTCCCTGTCTCTCCCCGTGTCTCCCTGTCTCTCTCTGTCTCTCGCTGTCTGTCTCTGTCTCTTCCTGTCTCTTCCTGTCTCTCTCTGTCTCTCTCTGTCTCTCCCTGTCTCTCTCTGTCTCTTCCTCTCTCTCCCTGTCTCTCCCTGTCTCTCCCTGTCTCTTTCTGTCTCTCTCTGTCTCCCCCTGTCTCCCCCTGTCTCCCCCTGTCTCCCCCTGTCTCTCCCTGTCTCTCCCTGTCTCTCCCTGTCTCTCTCTGTCTCTCCCTGTCTCTCCCTGTCTCACTCACTGTCTCTTTCTCTGTCTCTCTCTGTCTCTCCCTGTCTCTCGCTGTCTCTCCCTTTCTCTCTCTCTGTCTCTCTCTGTCTCTCTCTGTCTCTCCCTGTCTCTCCCTGTCTCTGTCTCTATGTCTGTCTCTCTCTCTCTCTCTATGTCTCTCCCTGTCTCTCTCCCTGTCTCTCCCTGTCTCTCTCTCTGCCTCTCTCTGACTCTCCCTGTCTCTCCCTGTTTCTCCCTGTCTCTCTCTGTCTCTCCTTGTCTCTCCCTGTTTCTCTCCCTGTTTCTCTCCCTGTCTCTCCCTGTCTCTCTCTGTCTCTTCTTGTCTCTCCCTGTCTCTGTCTCTCTCCCTGTCTCTCCCTGTCTCTCCCTGTCTCTCCCTGTCTCTCCCTGTCTCTCTCTCCCTGTCTCTCTCCCTGTCTCTCTCTCTGTGTCTCTCCCTGTCTCTCTCTGTCGCTCTCTGTCTCTCCCTGTCTCTCCCTCTCTCTCCCTGTCTCTCCCTGTCTCTCTCTCTGTCTCTCTCTCTGTCTCTCTCTCTGTCTCTCTCTCTGTCTCTCTCTGTCTCTCCCTGTCTCTCCCTGTCTCTCCCTGTCTCTCCCTGTCTCTCCCTGTCTCTCCCTGTCTCTCTCGGTCTCTCTCGGTCTCTCCCTGTCTCTCCCTGTCTCTACCTGTCTCTCTCTGTCTCTCCCTGTCTCTCCCTGTCTCTCCCTGTCTCTCTCTGTCTCTCTCTGTCTCTCTCTGTCTCTCTCTGTCTCTCCCTTTCTCTCTCTCTGTCTCTCTCTGTCTCTCTCTGTCTCTCTCTCTGTCTCTCTCTCTGGCTCTCTCTCTGGCTCTCCCTGTCTCTCACTGTCTCTCTCTCTGTCTCTCTCTCTGTTTCTCTCCCTGTCTCTCC
>NW_027597334.1:15000-86658 GCF_964194155.1 Cetorhinus maximus
CCCTGTCTCTCCCTGTCTCTCCCTGTCTCTCCCTGTCTCTCCCTATCTCTCTCTGTCTCTCCCTGTCTTTCTCTGTTTCTCCCTGTCTCTCTCTGTCCCTTCTGTCTCTCTCTGTCTCTCTCTGTCTGTCTCTGTCTCTCTCCCTGTCTCTCCCTGTCTCTCCCTGTCTCTCTCTGTCTGTCTCTGTCTCTCTCCCTGTCTCTCCCTGTCTCTCCCTGTCTCTCCCTGTCTCTTCCTGTCTCTTCCTGTCTCTCCCTGTCACTCCCTGTCTCTCCCTGTCTCTCCCTGTCTCTCCCTGTCTCTCCCTGTCTCTCCCTGTCTCTCCCTGTCTCTCCCTGTCTCTCTCTGTCTCTCTCTGTCTCTCCCTCTCTCTCCCTGTCTCTCTCTGTCTCTCCCTGTCTCTCCCTCTCTCTCCCTGTCTCTCCTTGTCTCTCCCTGTCTCTTCCTGCCTCTCCTTGTCACTCTCTGTCTCTCCCTGTCTCTCTCTGTCTCTCCCTGTCTCTCTCTGTCTCTCCCTGTCTCTCTCATGTCTTCCTGTCTCTCTCTGTCTCTGCCTGTCTCTCTCTGTCTCTCCCTGTCTCTCCCTGTCTCTCCCTGTCTCTCCCTGTCTCTCTCTGTGTCTCTCCCTGTCTCTCTCATGTCTTCCTGTCTCTCTCTGTCTCTCCCTGTCTCTCCCTGTCTCTCCCTGTCTCTCCCTGTCTCTCCCTGTCTCTCCCTGTGTCTCTCTCTCTCTGTCTCTCCCTGTCTCTCCCTGTCTCTCCCTGACTCTCTCTGTCTCTCTCTCTCTCTCCCTGTCTCTCCCTGTCTCTCCCTGTCTTTCCCTGTCTCTCTCTGTCTCTCTCTGTCTCTCTCTGTCTCTCTCTGTCTCTCTCTGTCTCTCCCTGTCTCTCCCTCTCTCTCTCTCTCTCCCTGTCTCTCCCTGTCTCTCCCTGTCTCTCTCTGCCTCTCTCTGTCTGTCCCTGTCTCTCCCTGTCTCTCCCTGTCTCTCCCTGTCTCTCCCTGTCTCTCCCTGTCTCTCTCTGTCTCTCCGTGTCTCCCTCTGTCTCTCTCTCTCTCCCTGTCTTTCTCCCTCTCTCTCTCTGTGTCTCTCCCTCTCCCTCCCCATCCCCCTCACTCCCTCTTTCTCTTTCGCCCCGTCTCTCTCTCTCTCTCTCGCCCCGTCTCTCTCTTTTTCTCTCTATCTCTCTCTCTCTGCCTCTCTCTCAGTGAGCACAGGGGGTGTTGGGGAATGGTACTCGCTGTGAGTTCAGACACATGCAGCAGAGTTTTGAATGACCTTAAGTTTACAGAGTGTAGACTGTGGGAGAGCAGTGCGGAATGTGTTGGAATGGTTGCGAAGTAATGAAGATAAGCATGCTTACAACCTTTAAACTACTTTACTTGTCTTCCTTTTTCACAGTACTTCAGTCTGGAGCTCAATCAGTTTGGCCCGTATAGAATAAACTACACCAGAAATGGCAGGTAAGAGAACTGACTGTAACTCTGCATGTATAATCAAGAGAGAGAGAGACAGCGAGAGAGAGAGACAGACAGCGAGAGAGAGAGAGAGAGACAGCGAGAGAGAGAGAGAGACAGCGAGAGAGAGAGAGAGAGACAGCGAGAGAGAGAGACAGCGAGAGAGAGAGACAGCGAGAGAGAGACAGAGACAGCGAGAGAGAGAGAGAGAGAGAGAGAGCGAGAGAGACAGCGAGAGAGAGAGACAGCGAGAGAGAGAGAGAGACAGCGAGAGAGAGAGAGAGACAGCGAGAGAGAGAGAGAGACAGCGAGAGAGAGAGAGAGACAGCGAGAGAGAGAGAGAGACAGCGAGAGAGAGAGAGAGAGACAGCGAGAGAGAGAGAGAGACAGCGAGAGAGAGAGAGAGACAGCGAGAGAGAGAGACAGCGAGAGAGAGACAGCGAGAGAGAGAGACAGCGAGAGAGAGAGACAGCGAGAGAGAGAGACAGCGAAAGAGAGAGAGACAGCGAGAGAGAGAGAGACAGCGAGAGAGAGAGAGACAGTGAGAGAGAGAGACAGTGAGAGAGAGAGACAGCGAGAGAGAGAGAGACAGCGAGAGAGAGAGAGACAGCGAGAGAGAGAGAGACAGCGAGAGAGAGAGAGACAGCGAGAGAGAGAGACAGCGAGAGAGAGAGAGAGAGACAGCGAGAGAGAGAGACAGCGAGGAGAGACAGCGAGAGAGAGACAGCGAGAGAGAGAGACAGCGAGAGAGAGAGACAGCGAGAGAGAGAGACAGCGAGAGAGAGAGACAGCGAGAGAGAGAGACAGCGAGAGAGAGAGACAGCGAGAGAGAGAGACAGCGAGAGAGAGAGACAGCGAGAGAGAGAGACAGCGAGAGAGAGACAGCGAGAGAGAGACAGCGAGAGAGAGAGAGAGACAGCGAGAGAGAGAGAGACAGCGACAGAGAGAGAGACAGAGAGAGAGAAAGACAGACAGATACAGAGAGAGAGAAAGACAGATACAGAGGGAGATAGAGAGAGAGACAGCGACAGAGAGACAGCGACAGAGAGAGAGACAGAGAGAGAGAAAGACAGACAGATACAGAGAGAGAGAAAGACAGATACAGAGAGAGATAGAGAGAGAGACAGCGACAGAGAGAGAGACAGAGAGAGAGAAAGACAGACAGATACAGAGAGAGAGAAAGACAGATACAGAGAGAGATAGAGAGAGAGACAGCGACAGAGAGAGAGTCAGCGACAGAGAGAGAGACAGACGGAGAGAGAGACAGACGGAGAGAGAGACAGACGGAGAGAGAGACAGAGAGAGAGACAGACAGATACAGAGAGAGAGAAAGACAGATACAGAGAGTGAGATAGAGAGAGAGACAGAGACAGAGAGTGAGATAGAGACAGAGAGTGAGATAGAGACAGAGAGTGAGATAGAGAGAGAGAGTGAGATAGAGAGAGAGAGTGAGATAGAGAGAGAGAGTGAGATAGAGAGAGAGAGAGAGACAGCGACAGAGAGAGAGACCGACAGAGAGAGAGACAGACAGAGAGAGGGTGACAGAGAGAGAGAGAGACAGATACAGAGAGTGAGATAGAGAGTGAGAGAGAGACAGAGAGAGAGACAGACAGACAGAGGGAGACAGAGAGAGAGAAAGACAGATACAGAGAGAGAGAGAGAGAGACAGCGTGAGAGAGAGAGAGACAGATACAGAGAGTGAGATAGAGAGAGAGAGAGAGAGACAGAGAGTGAGATAGAGAGAGAGAGAGAGACTGGAAGGTTGGTCAAAGAGCAGGAAGTAGATTTTGAACTGATGTAGAGGAGGCTGGTGCTGGTACAGTGTCTCCGCTGGATTATAACTGGCATTCCAGAGATTTTAGACAGAGAACGGGACATTACTTCCCAGGGTTTGGGATAATAAATTCCCACTGCTCTTCTTCCTCTGGGAGCAGTGAAGACCAACCACAACCCCCCCTTCCCCACACCCCCCCACTTTCCCCCCCATTCCCCCCCTTCACCCCCATTCCCCCCACCTTCCCCCCCTTCCCCCCACCCCCTTCCCCCCCATTCCCCCCTTTCCCCCCATTCCCCCCTTCCCCCCCATTCCCCCATTCCCCCCACCTTCCCCCCATTCCCCCCACCCCCTTCCCCCTCATTCCCCCCACCCCCTTCCCCCCCATTCCCCCATTCCCCCCACCTTCCCCCCCATTCCCCCCATTCCCCCCACCTTCCCCCCCATTCCCCCCACCCCCCTCACTGACCCCAAGTATCAGGCAGGTGAGGGAAGGAGACAGGGTGGGTTCACATCCCACCTACCGGGAATGTGGGGTTGGGGTTACAGTCAGATCAGCCACGGCCGTATAGAATCTTATCCTGGGCTTTATTAACAGGGGCATTGAGTACAAGAGCAGGGAGGTGATGTTGAACTTGTATAAGACACTAGTTGAGCCTCAGCTGGAGTATTGTGTCCAGTTCTGGGAGCCACACTTTAGGAAGGATGTGAGGGCATTGGAGAGAGTGTGGAAAAGATTCACGGGAATGGGTCCAGGGATGAGGAATTTCAGTTATGAGGATAGATTGGAGAAGTTGGGACTGTTTTCCTTGGAGAAGAGAAGGTTGAGAGGAGATTTAATAGAGGTTTTCAAAATCATGAGGGGTCTGGACAGGGTAGATAGAGAGAAACTGTTCCCATTGGTGGAAGGATCGAGAACCAGAGGGCAAAGATTTAATATGATTGGCTAAAGAAGCAATGGAGACGTGAGGAGAAACTTTCACACAGCGAGTGGTTAGGATCTGGAATGCACTGTCTGAGAGTGTGGTGGAGACAGGGTCAATCGAGTGGTTAGGATCTGGAATGCACTGTCTGAGAGTGTGGTGGAGACCGGGTCAATTGAGTGGTTAGGGTCTGGAATGCACTGTCTGAGAGTGTGGTGGAGACAGGGTCAATCGAGTGGTTAGGATCTGGAATGCACTGTCTGAGAGTGTGGTGGAGACCGGGTCAATTGAGTGGTTAGGGTCTGGAATGCACTGTCTGAGAGTGTGGTGGAGACAGGGTCAATCGAGTGGTTAGGATCTGGAATGCACTGTCTGAGAGTGTGGTGGAGACAGGGTCAATCGAGTGGTTAGGATCTGGAATGCACTGTCTGAGAGTGTGGTGGAGACAGGGTCATTCGGGGCTCTAGAGGGAATTGGACTGTTATCTGAAAAGGGAGAATGTGCAGGGTTACGGGGAGAGGGTGGGGGACTGGGACTGGGTGAGTTGCTCTTGCCGAGGGCCAGCACAGACGACAGGCTGAATGGCCTCCTCCTGCGCTGTAACTATTGTATGATTCAGTGCTGTGGCCTGTGCGATTGTGTGCTCATATCTCACTCTGGCTCTCCCGTCAAGAGACTTCCTTCCGGGTGTTGAGCTATGAAGGTAGAGGCTGCGCTGTTCTGTACCGGGGGGGGAGAGTCAGCAGCGATGGGACTCGTCGTGGGTCTGATCTGCTCACTGAGCTGAGATCGAGGGGGGGTGCTGGACAATCGCTGTCTCGGGGTCATCGGTTTCCACGGGGCGAGGGCTGTGCTGAAATTTTTGTTCTCTCCCCCTGACAGGCACTTGCTGCTGGCTGGCCGGAGGGGACACCTGGCAGCCCTGGACTGGCACAGTAAACAGCTCCTGTGTGAAACCAACGTCATGGAACGCATCAACGATATTCGGTAGCTGAACATTCACCCCTCCTCTCCGTCCAGGAACTAGAGAGAGTCGACAAGAGAAAGTTTTAAATCTGATTAATACCCAGACTTGCCCTTAACCGTATTTAATGTCCCTGGTAATTTTACACTGGCTGGATCGCCCTGAGTTCACAGTGACCTTGCATTTATGAAAAAGCTTGTTAAAATACTCTTTAATCAGTGTAACCAGCAACTCAGCTTCCCATGTGGGTCAGAGTCCCCGTATGAGCTGGGGGTGCGTAGGGTAATGTCACTGGACAGGTCATCCAGAGGCCCAGGTCCTGGGGACATGGGTTCAACCCCCACCTGGTGGAATTTAAATTCAATTAATAAACCTGGAATATAAAGCGAGTCTCAGTCATGGTGACCATGAAACTATCATCGATTGTCATAGAAACCCACCTGGGTCACTAATGTCACTTTAGGGAGGGAAATCTGTCCTCCTTACCCGGTTTGGCCTACATGTGACTCCAGACCCACAGCAATGGGGTTGACTCATAACTGCCCCCTGCAATGGTCTAGCAAGGCACTCAATTCAAGGGCAATTAGGGATGGGTAACAAATGCTGACCCTGCCAGCGATGCCCACATCCCATGGCAGAGTAGAGCAGGAAGCTGACTGAGCATTCTGACCTGGCCTGTCAGCTCACACTGGTACCTCTCCTGAACACTGCAGAGTGTATCTCGGTGAGAGCTGGCTGTTTAACAGCCTGGTTCCCTCATGGTGTGCAGCTCTCCCCTCTGCGTAGGCCGCCCGGTGTGCTGACGTGGAGATAACCCTGGCTTGGCTGTGATCGTGTTGAGGGAGCACTTTGCATCTCTGGGATAGACGATAAGTCCAGGATCCAACTGCTCTCTCAAGTAGTGATCATCGAGGCTTGAAGCTCGGGAGGAGGCCATTCAGCCCATTGAGCCTGTGCTGGCCTTTGGTAAGAGCAGTCCTGCCCCTGTAAGCTCCTCATCCACAAGTCCCTATTGTCCAAATTCCTTTTAAAACAACGAGCGCAATCAGGCTGAGTATTGCGGTTCCCAGCAACTCGGAGTGAAAACAATTCCCCTTGTCTCCGCTCCAGATCGTTTGCCAATGATTTTGAATCAGTCACTTCTCATTATTGATGCACTCGATGCCGGGTCAAAGACCCCTTGGTTCAATCTGAGGACGAGCAGGACCTTCTTCACCTCTGAGGAGGAGCAGGACCTTCTTCCCCTCTGAGGACGAGCCGAGGCTTCTTCACCTCTGAGGAGGAGCAGGACCTTCTTCCCCTCTGAGGAGGAGCAGGACCTTCTTCCCCTCTGAGGACGAGCCGAGGCTTCTTCACCTCTGAGGAGGAGCCGAGGCTTCTTCCTCTCTGAGGACGAGCCGAGGCTTCTTCACCTCTGAGGAGGAGCCGAGGCTTCTTCCTCTCTGAGGACGAGCCGAGGCTTCTTCACCTCTGAGGAGGAGCCGAGGCTTCTTCCTCTCTGAGGAGGAGCAGGACCTTCTTCCTCTCTGAGGAGGAGCAGGACCTTCTTCCTCTCTGAGGAGGAGCCGAGGCTTCTTCCTCTCTGAGGAGGAGCAGGACCTTCTTCACCTCTGAGGAGGAGCCGAGGCTTCTTCCTCTCTGAGGAGGAGCAGGACCTTCTTCACCTCTGAGGACGAGCCGAGGCTTCTTCACCTCTGAGGAGGAGCAGGACCTTCTTCACCTCTGAGGAGGAGCAGGACCTTCTTCACCTCTGAGGAGGAGCAGGACCTTCTTCACCTCTGAGGAGGAGCAGGACCTTCTTCACCTCTGAGGAGGAGCAGGACCTTCTTCACCTCTGAGGAGGAGCAGGACCTTCTTCCCCTCTGAGGAGGAGCAGGACCTTCTTCCCCTCTGAGGACGAGCCGAGGCTTCTTCACCTCTGAGGAGGAGCAGGACCTTCTTCACCTCTGAGGAGGAGCAGGACCTTCTTCACCTCTGAGGACGAGCAGGACCTTCTTCACCTCTGAGGAGGAGCAGGACCTTCTTCACCTCTGAGGAGGAGCAGGACCTTCTTCACCTCTGAGGAGGAGCAGGACCTTCTTCACCTCTGAGGACGAGCCGAGGCTTCTTCACCTCTGAGGAGGAGCAGGACCTTCTTCACCTCTGAGGAGGAGCAGGACCTTCTTCACCTCTGAGGAGGAGCAGGACCTTCTTCACCTCTGAGGACGAGCAGGACCTTCTTCACCTCTGAGGACGAGCAGGACCTTCTTCACCTCTGAGGGCGAGCAGGACCTTCTTCACCTCTGAGGACGAGCAGGACCTTCTTCCTCTCTGAGGAGGAGCAGGACCTTCTTCACCTCTGAGGAGGAGCAGGACCTTCTTCACCTGGTGTCCTGGGCCAATGCTTATTCTTCACAGATTGCATGGAAACAGTGATTGTCATCACACCTGCAGTTTTGTGGGAGCTTGCTGTGCACAGATTGGCTGTTGCGTCATACCTGTTGGCCCAGGTTTCACTGTCTCTTTGTGTTCAGTGTGAGTCTCAGTGTAGCGAGCTTCTCTCTGTGTGTTTTGTAGGTGGCTGCACACGGAGACCATGTTTGCTGTGGCACAGAAGAGGTGGCTCTATATATACGACAACCAGGGGATTGAGCTGCACTGTGTGAAGAGGTTCAACGATGTTCTCCGGATGGAATTTCTGCCCTATCACTTCCTCCTGGCTACCTGCGTGAGTGACCTCAGCGTAGTATTCTTTCCAAAGGTCGGGGGTATGGGACTCGGACTGTCTCCTGGTGTTGGTCAGATGGGGGTGGGGGAGGGAAGAGCAGGTGCTCCTGGGCTGGCTGTATGGTGGAGTAAAGCTCCCTTCTCTCCGTCCCATCAGCTTGGCTTAACCACGGCCTCACACGCATGAAAGGACACAGATACAGAGCGTTTCCTTTTGCCTCTTGTTTCACTGTGCTGAGGTGAACTGCCAGCCATTGAGGTGGTTGTTGGATAAGTGATTTCAACAGACGGTATTCCAAAAGAAAACGTTTGTCCCTCATTCCCCAGAACTGAGTGGATCCTCGCTGTGCTAGCGAGGTAGACAGCGACACACCATCTTTCGTTTCCAACTGTACATTTCGAATTTGGGTGCACTCATCCCATCAACCATGATTCTCCCAGGGCTGGGTGCCTTCAGTCACGGGGAGACACTCTGACTAGGGTGTGAGGGCATTGGAGAGAGTGTGGAAAAGATTCACGGGAATGGTTCCAGGGATGAGGAACTTCAGTTACGAGGATAGATTGGAGAAGTTGGGACTGTTTTCCTTGGAGAAGAGAAGGTTGAGAGGAGATTTGATAGAGGTTTTCAAAATCATCAGGGGTCTGGACAGGGTAGATAGAGAGAAACTGTTCCCATTGGTGGAAGGATCGAGAACCAGAGGACAAAGATTTAAGGTGATTGGCTAAAGAAGCAATGGAGACGTGAGGAGAAACTTTCACACAGCGAGTGGTTAGGATCTGGAATGCACTGTCTGAGAGTGTGGTGGAGACAGGGTCAATCGAGTGGTTAGGATCTGGAATGCACTGTCTGAGAGTGTGGTGGAGACAGGGTCAATCGAGTGGTTAGGGTCTGGAATGCACTGTCTGAGAGTGTGGTGGAGACAGGGTCAATCGAGTGGTTAGGGTCTGGAATGCACTGTCTGAGAGTGTGGTGGAGACAGGGTCAATCGAGTGGTTAGGGTCTGGAATGCACTGCCTGAGAGTGTGGTGGAGACAGGGTCAATCGAGTGGTTAGGGTCTGGAATGCACTGTCTGAGAGTGTGGTGGAGACAGGGTCAATCGAGTGGTTAGGATCTGGAATGCACTGTCTGAGAGTGTGGTGGGGACAGGGTCAATCGAGTGGTTAGGATCTGGAATGCACTGTCTGAGAGTGTGGTGGAGACAGGGTCAATCGAGTGGTTAGGATCTGGAATGCACTGTCTGAGAGTGTGGTGGAGACAGGGTCAATCGAGTGGTTAGGATCTGGAATGCACTGTCTGAGAGTATGGTGGAGACAGGGTCAATCGAGTGGTTAGGATCTGGAATGCACTGTGTGAGAGTGTGGTGGAGACAGGGTCAATCGAGTGGTTAGGGTCTGGAATGCACTGCGTGAGAGTGTGGTGGAGACAGGGTCAATCGAGTGGTTAGGATCTGGAATGCACTGTCTGAGAGTGTGGTGGAGACAGGGTCAATCGAGTGGTTAGGATCTGGAATGCACTGTCTGAGAGTGTGGTGGAGACAGGGTCAGTCGAGTGGTTAGGGTCTGGAATGCACTGTCTGAGAGTGTGGTGGAGACAGGGTCAATCGAGTGGTTAGGGTCTGGAATGCACTGTGTGAGAGTGTGGTGGAGACAGGGTCAATCGAGTGGTTAGGGTCTGGAATGCACTGCCTGAGAGTGTGGTGGAGACAGGGTCAATCGAGTGGTTAGGATCTGGAATGCACTGTCTGAGAGTGTGGTGGAGACAGGGTCAATCGAGTGGTTAGGGTCTGGAATGCACTGTCTGAGAGTGTGGGGGAGACAGGGTCAATCGAGTGGTTAGGATGTGGAATGCACTATCTGAGAGTGTGGGGGAGACAGGGTCAATCGAGTGGTTAGGGTCTGGAATGCACTGTCTGAGAGTGTGGTGGAGACAGGGTCAATCGAGTGGTTAGGGTCTGGAATGCACTGTTTGAGAGTGTGGTGGAGACAGGGTCAATCGAGTGGTTAGGGTCTGGAATGCACTGTCTGAGAGTGTGGTGGAGACAGGGTCAATCGAGTGGTTAGGGTCTGGAATGCACTGTCTGAGAGTGAGATGGAGACAGGGTCAATCGAGTGGTTAGGATCTGGAATGCACTGTGTGAGAGTGTGGGGGAGACAGAGTCAATCGAGTGGTTAGGGTCTGGAATGCACTGTCTGAGAGTATGGGGGAGATAGGGTCAATGGAGTGGTTAGGATCTGGGATGCACTGTCTGAGAGTGTGGTGGAGACAGGGTCAATCGAGTGGTTAGGGTCTGGAATGCACTGTCTGAGAGTGTGGTGGAGACAGGGTCAATCGAGTGGTTAGGATCTGGAATGCACTGTGTGAGTGTGGTGGGGACAGGGTCAATCGAGTGGTTAGGATCTGGAATGCACTGTCTGAGAGTGTGGTGGAGACAGGGTCAATCGAGTGGTTAGGATCTGGAATGCACTGTCTGAGAGTGTGGTGGAGACAGGGTCAGTCGAGTGGTTAGGGTCTGGAATGCACTGTCTGAGAGTGTGGGGGAGACAGGGTCAATCGAGTGGTTAGGATGTGGAATGCACTGTCTGATAGTGTTGGGGAGACAGGGTCAATCGAGTGGTTAGGATCAGGAATGCACTGTCTGAGAGTGTGGTGGGGACAGGGTCAATCGAGTGGTTAGGATCTGGAATGCACTGTCTGAGAGTGTGGTGGAGACAGGGTCAATCGAGTGGTTAGGATCTGGAATGCACTGTCTGAGAGTGTGGTGGAGACAGGGTCAGTCGAGTGGTTAGGGTCTGGAATGCACTGTCTGAGAGTGTGGTGCAGACAGGGTCAATCGAGTGGTTAGGATGTGGAATGCACTGTCTGATAGTGTTGGGGAGACAGGGTCAATCGAGTGGTTAGGATCAGGAATGCACTGTCTGAGAGTGTGGTGGGGACAGGGTCAATCGAGTGGTTAGGATCTGGAATGCACTGTCTGAGAGTGTGGTGGAGACAGGGTCAATCGAGTGGTTAGGATCTGGAATGCACTGTCTGAGAGTGTGGTGGAGACAGGGTCAGTCGAGTGGTTAGGGTCTGGAATGCACTGTGTGAGAGTGTGGTGGAGACAGGGTCAATCGAGTGGTTAGGGTCTGGAATGCACTGTCTGAGAGTGTGGTGCAGACAGGGTCAATCGAGTGGTTAGGGTCTGGAATGCACTGCCTGAGAGTGTGGTGGAGACAGGGTCAATCGAGTGGTTAGGATCTGGAATGCACTGTCTGAGAGTGTGGTGGAGACAGAGTCAATCGAGTGGTTAGGATCTGGAATGCACTGTCTGAGAGTGTGGTGGAGACAGGGTCAATTGAGTGGTTAGGGTCTGGAATGCACTGTCTGAGAGTGTGGGGGAGACAGGGTCAATCGAGTGGTTAGGATGTGGAATGCACTGTCTGATAGTGTTGGGGAGACAGGGTCAATCGAGTGGTTAGGATCAGGAATGCACTGTCTGAGAGTGTGGTGGAGACAGGGTCAATCGAGTGGTTAGGATCTGGAATGCACTGTCTGAGAGTGTGGTGGAGACAGGGTCAATCGAGTGGTTAGGATCTGGAATGCACTGTCTGAGAGTGTGGTGGAGACAGGGTCAATTGAGTGGTTAGGGTCTGGAATGCACTGTGTGAGAGTGTGGGGGAGACAGGGTCAATCGAGTGGTTAGGATGTGGAATGCACTGTCTGATAGTGTTGGGGAGACAGGGTCAATCGAGTGGTTAGGATCAGGAATGCACTGTCTGAGAGTGTGGTGGAGACAGGGTCAATCGAGTGGTTAGGATCTGGAATGCACTGTGTGAGAGTGTGGGGGAGACAGGGTCAATCGAGTAGTTAGGATCTGGAATGCACTGTGTGAGAGTGTGGTGGAGACAGGGTCAATCGAGTGGTTAGGATCTGGAATGCACTGTCTGAGAGTGTGGTGGAGACAGAGTCAATCGAGTGGTTAGGATCTGGAATGCACTGTCTGAGAGTGTGGTGGTGACAGGGTCAATCGAGTGGTTAGGGTCTGGAATGCACTGTCTGAGAGTGTGGTGGAGACAGGGTCAATCGAGTGGTTACGGGCTGGAATGCACTGTCTGAGAGTGTGGGGGAGACAGGGTCAATCGAGTGGTTAGGATCTGGAATGCACTGTCTGAGAGTGTGGTGGAGACAGGGTCAATCGAGTGGTTAGGGTCTGGAATGCACTGCCTGAGAGTGTGGGGGAGACAGGGTCAATGGAGTGGTTAGGATCTGGAATGCACTGTCTGAGAGTGTGGTGGAGACAGGGTCAATCGAGTGGTTAGGGTCTGGAATGCACTGCCTGAGAGTGTGGGGGAGACAGGGTCAATGGAGTGGTTAGGATCTGGGATGCACTGTCTGAGAGTGTGGTGGAGACAGGGTCAATCGAGTGGTTAGGATTTGGCATGCACTGTCTGAGAGTGTGGTGGAGACAGGGTCAATCGAGTGGTTAGGATCTGGAATGCACTGTCTGAGAGTGTGGTGGAGACAGGGTCAATCGAGTGGTTAGGATCTGGAATGCACTGTCTGAGAGTGTGGTGGTGACAGGGTCAATCGAGTGGTTAGGATCTGGAATGCGCTGTCTGAGAGTGTGGTGGAGACAGGGTCAATCGAGTGGTTAGGGTCTGGAATGCACTGTCTGAGAGTGTGGTGGTGACAGGGTCAATCGAGCGGTTAGGGTCTGGAATGCACTGTTTGAGAGTGTGGTGGAGACAGGGTCAATCGAGTGGTTAGGATCTGGAATGCACTGTCTGAGAGTGTGGTGGAGACAGGGTCAATCGAGTGGTTAGGATCTGGAATGCACTGCCTGAGAGTGTGGTGGAGACAGGGTCAATCGAGTGGTTAGGGTCTGGAATGCACTGTCTGAGAGTGTGGTGGAGACAGGGTCAATCGAGTGGTTAGGGTCTGGAATGCACTGTCTGAGAGTGAGATGGAGACAGGGTCAATCGAGTGGTTAGGATCTGGAATGCACTGTGTGAGAGTGTGGGGGAGACAGAGTCAATCGAGTGGTTAGGGTCTGGAATGCACTGTCTGAGAGTGTGGGGGAGAAAGGGTCAATGGAGTGGTTAGGATCTGGGATGCACTGTCTGAGAGTGTGGTGGAGACAGGGTCAATCGAGTGGTTAGGATTTGGAATGCACTGTCTGAGAGTGTGGTGGAGACAGGGTCAATCGAGTGGTTAGGGTCTGGAATGCACTGTCTGAGAGTGTGGTGGTGACAGGGTCAATCGAGTGGTTAGGGTCTGGAATGCACTGTTTGAGTGTGGTGGAGACAGGGTCAATCGAGTGGTTAGGGTCTGGAATGCACTGTCTGAGAGTGTGGTGGAGACAGGGTCAATCGAGTGGTTAGGGTCTGGAATGCACTGTCTGAGAGTGTGGGTGAGACAGGGTCAATCGAGTGGTTAGGATCTAGAATGCACTGTCTGAGAGTGTGGTGCAGACAGGGTCAATCGAGTGGTTAGGGTCTGGAATGCACTGTCTGATAGTGTGGGGGAGACAGGGCCAATCGAGTGGTTAGGATGTGGAATGCACTGTCTGATAGTGTTGGGGAGACAGGGTCAATCGAGTGGTTAGGATCAGGAATGCACTGTCTGAGAGTGTGTTGGAGACAGGGTCAATCGAGTGGTTAGGATCTGGAATGCACTGTGTGAGAGTGTGGGGGAGACAGGGTCAATCGAGTAGTTAGGATCTGGAATGCACTGTGTGAGAGTGTGGTGGAGACAGGGTCAATCGAGTGGTTAGGATCTGGAATGCACTGTCTGAGAGTGTGGTGGTGACAGGGTCAATCGAGTGGTTAGGGTCTGGAATGCACTGTCTGAGAGTGTGGTGGAGACAGAGTCAATCGAGTGGTTAGGATCTGGAATGCACTGTCTGAGAGTGTGGTGGTGACAGGGTCAATCGAGTGGTTAGGGTCTGGAATGCACTGTCTGAGAGTGTGGTGGAGACAGGGTCAATCGAGTGGTTACGGTCTGGAATGCACTATCTGAGTGTGTGGGGGAGACAGGGTCAATCGAGTGGTTAGGATCTGGAATGCACTGTGTGAGAGTGTGGGGGAGACAGGGTCAATCGAGTGGTTAGGGTCTGGAATGCACTGCCTGAGAGTGTGGGGGAGACAGGGTCAATCGAGTGGTTAGGATCTGGGATGCACTGTCTGAGAGTGTGGTGGAGACAGGGTCAATCGAGTGGTTAGGATTTGGAATGCACTGTCTGAGAGTGTGGTGGAGACAGGGTCAATCGAGTGGCTAGGATCTGGAATGCACTGTCTGAGAGTCTGGTGGAGACAGGGTCAATCGAGTGGTTAGGATCTGGAATGCACTGTGTGAGAGTGTGGTGGAGACAGGGTCAATCGAGTGGTTAGGATCTGGAATGCACTGTCTGAGAGTGTGGTGGTGACAGAGTCAATCGAGTGGTTAGGGTCTGGAATGCACTGTGTGAGAGTGTGGTGGAGACAGGGTCAATCGAGTGGTTAGGGTCTGGAATGCACTGTCTGAGAGTCTGGTGGAGACAGGGTCAATCGAGTGGTTAGGGTCTGGAATGCACTGTGTGAGAGTGAGATGGAGACAGGGTCAATCGAGTGTTTAGGGTCTGGAATGCACTGTCTGAGAGTCTGGTGGAGACAGGGTCAATCGAGTGGTTAGGGTCTGGAATGCACTGTCTGAGAGTCTGGTGGAGACAGGGTCAATCGAGTGGTTAGGGTCTGGAATGCACTGTCTGAGAGTGAGATGGAGACAGGGTCAATCGAGTGGTTAGGATCTGGAATGCACTGTGTGAGAGTGTGGGGGAGACAGGGTCAATCGAGTGGTTAGGGTCTGGAATGCACTGCCTGAGAGTGTGGGGGAGATAGGGTCAATGGAGTCGTTAGGATCTGGGATGCACTGTCTGAGAGTGTGGTGGAGACAGGGTCAATCGAGTGGTTAGGATTTGGAATGCACTGTCTGAGAGTGTGGTGGAGACAGGGTCAATCGAGTGGTTAGGATCTTGAATGCACTGTCTGAGAGTGTGGTGGAGACAGGGTCAATCGAGGGTTTCAGTGGGGAATTGGAACGTTATCTGAAGAGAGAAGATTTGTGACGCTGTGGCGAGAGGGCGAGGGAGTGGCGCCTGGTGAAGTTGCTCTTGCAAAGGGGCCAGTACAGACATGATGGGTTGAATTACCTCCCTCTGTGCTGTAGACATTCTATGACTCTAGGTACTGGAACAGTGTAGGTGATGAGGCTAGTGGAAATTTTTGAAGCGATTGTGAATTTTTAAAATCGGACAGTTACTGAAGGACTGAGGCCCTTGTTTGCGGAGTTGGTGAGGATTTGCCATTGATTTAAAATCACGTCTCAGTGACTGAGGAGAGCAGCTCAGAGAAACGTCTTTCCCAACTGGGTTAATGAAGCATTGGAGAGTTTTCCAATAGGAATGATTAGGAAAGAGACCAGAGGGAACGTGAATACAGGAAGATACCAGACTTACAGTGTGGGGGGAGCGTGGACACTGGCATTAGTTTTGGCAATGAGTCAAACACTGGGTGAAATAGCAACCTCTGCACAGTAAACCCAAGTTCCTGACCGAGAATTTTCCAGTTGTTCTGATCTGGTAATGAAACACTTCCTTTAAATTAAATAGCTAACTGACCGGGCAGCTCCTTACACGTTAACGCAAACTTCTTTTTAAACAAGAGGTTGAGGACTCTGTCACCTTGAGGTGTAGAAAGTAACTAACTGAGCATTTCTGTTCCGTGTGTCTGTCCACATGCGTGTGCCTGCTTGGCTGCCTTCCCTTGTCTGTATGCATGCGTTCATCTGCACACACCCAACTGCCTATTGTCCGCGTCTGTGTTCACTTTTGCACGCGTTGTGCCTCTACACATCTGTGTGTGCTTGTGTGTCTGTGTATGTGTGTCTGCGTGTTTATCTTTATGTGTGTGTGTCTGTGCTGGTGTCGGGGTGTGTGTGTGTGCATGTCTGTGCTGGTGTCGGTGTGTGTGTGTGTGTGTGC
The DNA here is from genome assembly GCF_964194155.1 of Cetorhinus maximus. Classification (NCBI taxonomy): domain Eukaryota; kingdom Metazoa; phylum Chordata; class Chondrichthyes; order Lamniformes; family Cetorhinidae; genus Cetorhinus; species Cetorhinus maximus. The sequence goes on from NW_027597334.1 coordinate 30,821, forward strand.
GTGTCTGTGCTGGTGTCGGTGTGTGTGTGTGTGCGTGTCTGTGCTGGTGTCGGTGTGTGTGTGTGTGTGTGCGTGTCTGTGCTGGTGTCGGTGTGTGTGTGTGTGTGCGTGTCTGTGCTGGTGTCGGTGTGTGTGTGTGTGCATATCTGTGCTGGTGTCGGTGTGTGTGTGTGTTGTGTGTGTGTGCGTGTCTGTGCTGGTGTCGGTTATGTGTGTATGCGTGCGTGTCTGTGCTGGTGTCGGTTATGTGTGTGCGTGTCTGTGCTGGTGTCGGTGTGTGTGTGCGTGTCTGTGCTGGTGTCGTGTGTGTGTGTGCGTGTCTGTGCTGGTGTCGGTGTGTGTGTGTGTGTGCGTCTGTGCTTGTGTGTGTGCGTGTCTGTGCTTGTGTGTGTGCGTGTCTGTGCTTGTGTATGTGCGTGACTGTGCTTGTGTGTGTGTGTGACTCTGCTTGTGTGTGTGCGTGACTGCTTGTGTGTGTGCGTGTCTGTGCTTGTGTATGTGCGTGACTGTGCTTGTGTGTGCGTGTGACTGTGCTTGTGTGTGTGCGTGTCTGTGCTTGTGCACATGTCTGTGTGTGCCTGTGTCTGTGCGTGTGTGTGTGTGTCGGTGTCTGTGCTTGTGTGTTTGTGTCTGTGCTTGTGTGTGTCTGCACTCGTGTGTGTCTGTGTTTGTGTCTGTGCTTGTGTGTTTGTGTCTGTGCTTGTGTGTTTGTGTCTGTGCTTGTGTGTTTGTGTCTGTGCTTGTGTGTTTGTGTCTGTGCTTGTGTGTTTGTGTCTGTGCTTGTGTGTTTGTGTCTGTGCTTGTGTGTTTGTGTCTGTGCTTGTGTGTTTGTCTTTGCTTGTGTGTTTGTGTCTGCACTTGTGCGTGTCTGTGTGTTTGTGTCTGTGCTTGTGTGTTTGTGTCTGCGCTTGTGTGTTTGTGTCTGTGCTTGTGTGTTTGTGTCTGCACTTGTGCGCGTGTGTGTGTTTGTGTCTGTGCTTGTGTGTTTGTGTCTGTGCTTGCGTGTTTGTGCCTGCACTTGTGCGCGTGTGTGTGTTTGTGTCTGTGCTTGTGTGTTTGTGTCTGTGCTTGTGTGTTTGTGCCTGCACTTGTGCGCGTGTGTGTGTTTGTGTCTGTGCTTGTGTGTTTGTGTCTGTGCTTGTGTGTTTGTGTCTGCACTTGTGCGTGTGTGTGTGTTTGTGTCTGCACTTGTGCATGTGTCTGTGCTTGTGTGGGTGTGTCTGTGCTTGTGTGGGTGTGTCTGTGCTTGTGTGGGTGTGTCTGTGCTTGTGTGGGTGTGTCTGTGCTTGTGTGGGTGTGTCTGTGCTTGTGTGTGTGTGTCGGTGTGTGTTGGTGTGTGGTTTTGTGCAGAGTGCCCGAGGATTCCTACAATACCTTGATGTCTCGGTGGGGAAGGAGGTGATAGCCACGTGCACCAAAGCTGGACGTCTGGATGTGATGGCCCAGAACCCTTACAACGCCGTCATTCACCTGGGCCACTCACAGGGTAAGGGCCACTCAGGGTAAGGGTCACTCACAGGGTAAGGGTCACTCACAGAGTAAGGGTCACTCACAGGGTAAGGGTCACTCATAGGGTAAGGGCCACTCACAGGGTAAGGGCCACTCACAGGGTAAGGGCCACTCACAGGGTAAGGGCCACTCACAGGGTAAGGGCCACTCAGGGTAAGGGTCACTCACAGGGTAAGGGCCACTCACGGGGCTGGGGGCCACTCACAGGGTAAGGGCCACTCACAGGGTAAGGGCCACTCAGGGTAAGGGTCACTCACAGGGTAAGGGCCACTCACAGGGTAAGGGCCACTCACAGGGTAAGGGCCACTCACAGGGTAAGGGTCACTCACAGGGTAAGGGCCACTCACAGGGTAAGGGCCACTCACAGGGTAAGGGTCACTCACAGGGTAAGGGTCACTCACAGGGTAAGGGCCACTCACAGGGTAAGGGTCACTCACAGGGTAAGGGCCACTCACGGGGCTGGGGGCCACTCACGGGGTAAGGGGCACTCACGGGGTAAGGGCCACTCACAGGGTAAGGGCCACTCACAGGGTAAGGGCCACTCACAGGGTAAGGGCCACTCACAGGGTAAGGGCCACTCACGGGGCTGGGGGCCACTCACGGGGTAAGGGGCACTCACGGGGTAAGGGCCACTCACAGGGTAAGGGCCACTCACAGGGTAAGGGCCACTCACAGGGTAAGGGCCACTCACAGGGTAAGGGCCACTCACGGGGTAAGGGCCACTCACAGGGTAAGGGCCACTCACAGGGTAAGGGCCACTCACAGGGTAAGGGTCACTCACAGGGTAAGGGTCACTCACAGAGTAAAGGCCACTCACAGGGTAAAGGCCACTCAGGGTAAGGGCCACTCAGGGTAAGGGCCACTCAGGGTAAGGGTCACTCACAGGGTAAGGGTCACTCATAGGGTAAGGGTCACTCACAGGGTAAGGGTCACTCACAGGGTAAAGGCCACTCACAGGGTAAAGGCCACTCACAGGGTAAGGGTCACTCACAGGGTAAAGGCCACTCACAGGGTAAGGGTCACTCACAGGGTAAGGGCCACTCACAGGGTAAGGGTCACTCACAGGGTAAAGGCCACTCACAGGGTAAGGGTCACTCACAGGGTAAGGGTCACTCACAGGGTAAAGGCCACTCACAGGGTTAAGGCCACTCACGGGGTAGGGGTCACTCGCGGGTCCGGGAGTCACTCACGGGGCCGGGGGTCACTCGTGGGGCCGGGGGTCACTCGCGTGTGGTACAGGGTCCCTCGCGAGGCCAGGGGTCACACGCGTGTGTTAGAGGGTCACTCGCGGGTCAGGGGGTCACTCGCGTGTGGTACAGGGTCACTCACTGAGCTATAATCCCACATTTTCCCTGCCCTGTCCTGGTTTCCTGGGGACTGCACAGAGCTGCTGATTCCTCACCTCCCTCCTTCAGCCTAAGTGCTTCTCGCTGTCCTGCTGAGCTACAACTAACACAGCCTAAACTATACCTTAGGTACGGTGACCCTGTGGAGTCCGAACGTCAAAGAGCCGCTGGTGAAGATGCTCTGTCATCGTGGTGGAGTTCGAGCCATCGCTGTCGACAAGACTGGAACGTAAGCAATTCTCAAACACCCTCACGGGGGCCCCTGGCTCCCTGAATAACACAACAACCTACAGAACTGGCACAGAACAGGGAGGCAGGAGAGGGTTAATTCATTCACCAAGAAAAGGGACCATACAGTGTGCTATTGAGTTAATTGGAGGTGAATTGAAGTGCAAGAGGTTTTGTAAAGATATGACCTGTGCAGGAACAGAGATTACTCTGTGCGGGGGAATGTGTGTCTGCCTGTGCCTGTGTGTTGGTGCATGTCGGGGTGCGTGCGTGTGTCGGGGTGTGTGCGTGCGTGACGGGGTGCATGCGCGTGTGTCGGGGTGCGTGCCTGTGTCCATCTGTGCCTGTGTGCGTTCGTCTGTGCCTCCGTGCGTGTGCCTGTGTCCACGTGCGTGTATCTGTGTATGCCTGTGTGCACGTGCACCTGTGTCTGTGCCTGCATCTCTTTGTGTTCCTATGTCTGTGTCTGTGTGTTCCTGTGTCTCTGTGTGTTCCTGTGTCTCTGTGTGTTCCTGTGTCTCTGTGTGTTCCAGTGCCTGTGTCTCTGTGTGTTCCTGTGTCTGTGCCTGTGTCTGTGTGTTCCTGTGTCTGTGTCAGTGTGTTCCTGTGTATGTGTCTGTGTTCCTGTGTCTGTGTGTTCCTGTGTCTGTGTGTTCCTGTGTCTGTGTGTTCCTGTCTCTGTGTGTTCCTGTGTCTCTGTGTGTTCCTGTGCCTGTGTCTCCGTGTGTTCCTGTGTCTGTGCCTGTGTGTTCCTGTGTCTGTGTCTCTGTGTGTTCCTGTGTCTCTGTGTGTTCCTGTGCCTGTGTCTCTGTGTGTTCCTGTGTCTCTGTGTGTTCCTGTTCCTGTGTTTCTGTGTGTTCCTGTTCCTGTGTTTCTGTGTGTTCCTGTGTCTGTGTCTCTGTGTGTTCCTGTGTCTGTGTCTCTGTGTGTTCCTGTGTCTGTGCCTGTGTCTCTGTGTGTTCCTGTGTCTGTGCCTGTATCTCTGTGTGTTCCTGTATCTCTGTGTGTTCCTGTATCTCTGTGTGTTCCTGTGTCTCTGTGTGTTCCTGTTCCTGTGTTTCTGTGTGTTCCTGTGCATGTGTCTCTGTGTGTTCCTGTGCCTGTGCCTGTGTCTCTGTGTGTTCCTGTGTCTGTGCCTGTGTCTCTGTGTGTTCCTGTGTCTCTGTGTGTTCCTGTGTCTCTGCGTGTTCCTTTATCTCTGTGTGTTCCTGTATCTCTGTGTGTTCCTGTGTCTGTGCCTGTGTCTCTGTGTGTTCCTGTGTCTGTGCCTGTGTCTCTGTGTGTTCCTGTGTCTGTGCCTGTATCTCTGTGTGTTCCTGTATCTCTGCGTGTTCCTGTATCTCTGCGTGTTCCTGTATCTCTGCGTGTTCCTGTGTCTCTGCGTGTTCCTGTGTCTCTGTGTGTTCCTGTGTCTGTGCCTGTGTCTGTGCCTGTGTCTCTGTGTGTTCCTGTGTCTGTGTGTTCCTGTGCCTGTGTCTCTGTGTGTTCCTGTGCCTGTGTCTCTGTGTGTTCCTGTGCCTGTGTCTGTGTGTTCCTGTGACTGTGTGTTCCTGTGTCTGTTCCTGTGTCTCTGTGTGTTCCTGTGCCTGTGTCTCTATGTTCCTGTGTCTGTGCCTGTCTGTGCCTGTGTCTCTGTGTGTTCCTGTGTCTCTGTGTGTTCCTGTGCCTCTGTGTGTTCCTGTGCCTCTGTGTGTTCCTGTGTCTCTGTGTGTTCCTGTGTCTGTTCCTGTGTCTCTGTGTGTTCCTGTGCCTGTGTCTCTGTGTGTTCCTGTGTCTGTGCCTGTGTCTGTGTTTCTGTGTCGCTGTATGTTCCTGTGCCTGTGTTTCTGTGTGTTCCTGTTCCTGTGTCTGTGTGTTCCTGTGTCTCTGCCTGTGTCTCTGTGTGTTCCTGTGCCTGTGTCTCTGTGTGTTCCTGTGTCTGTGCCTGTGTCTCTGTGTGTTCCTGTGCCTGTGTCTCTGTGTGTTCCTGTGCCTGTGCCTGTGTCTCTGTGTGTTCCTGTGCCTGTGCATTCCTGTCAATGATTAACATCTGACTGGTACAGTATTGAGGAGGAGTTGCTGCAATGGGTGATGATAGGATACGTTCCTTGGAGGGTTTTTAAGTTGCCTTTAGCAGGAGTGTACTCCGACAGTCGGGTGAATTTGGTGTGGTCTCTGCTCGCTTTTGAAGTTTCCTCTCGTGCAGGTACATGGCCACTTCAGGATTGGACCGCAGGTTAAACGTGTACGATATTCGATCCTATCGCCCTCTGCACTCCTATTTTCTATCCAGTGGCGCAGGCCATCTGGTTTTCAGCCAGAGAAACCTCCTCGGAGTAGGATGTGGGAACACCGTCCACGTAAGCTGCTGATTTTGTTTCCAAGTTAACAGCCGTACTGTTAAATGAGGCTCTCAGCCTTGACTCAGTAGGTAGAAGCCTCCCCTCTGAGTAAGGAGTGCTGAGGGAGTGCTGCACTGCCAGTGGATGAGTGCTGAGGGAGTGCTGCACTGCCAGTGGATGAGTGCTGAGGGAGTGCTGCACTGCCAGTGGATGAGTGCTGAGGGAGTGCTGCACTGCCAGTGGATGAGTGCTGAGGGAGTGCTGCACTGCCAGTGGATGAGTGCTGAGGGAGTACTGCACTGCCAGTGGATGAGTGCTGAGGGAGTGCTGCACTGCCAGTGGATGAGTGCTGAGGGAGTGCTGCACTGCCAGTGGATGAGCGCTGAGAGAGTGCTGCACTGCCAGTGGATGAGTGCTGAGGGAGTACTGCACTGCCAGTGGATGAGTGCTGAGGGAGTGCTGCACTGCCAGTGGATGAGTGCTGAGGGAGTACTGCACTGCCAGTGGATGAGTGCTGAGGGAGTGCTGCACTGCCAGTGGATGAGTGCTGAGGGAGTGCTGCACTGCCAGTGGATGAGCGCTGAGAGAGTGCTGCACTGCCAGCGGATGAGTGCTGAGGGAGTGCTGCACTGCCAGTGGATGAGACACTAAATTAAGGCCCTACCTGCCCTCTTGGAAACTTAGGACCAGGGGTAGACCATTCGGCCCATCTATTCCACCATGCGTTTGGAATCTGGCTGATTTGCATCTTAACTCCATCAATCCAAGGCTCTTGCTCAAGTAAAATCCAGCAATCTCTGGAAATGTTCAATAGGCCCCGAATGTTCCAGATTTTCACTAACCTTTCTTTGAAGAAGGTTTTCCTGACATCACCCCTGTATGGCCTAGATCGAGTTTTAAGCTTTTGTCTCCTTGTTCTGGACTCCCTCCCCTAGCAACGTAATCCGCTTTTGGATTCCTCGATTGACCCTGTCTCCACCACACTCTCAGACAGTGCATTCCAGATCCTAACCACTCGATTGACCCTGTCTCCACCACACTCTCAGACAGTGCATTCCAGACCCTAACCACTCGATTGACCCTGTCTCCACCACACTCTCAGACGGTGCATTCCAGATCCTAACCACTCGATTGACCCTGTCTCCCCCACACTCTCAGACAGTACATTCCAGATCCTAACCACTCGATTGACCCTGTCTCCACCACACTCTCAGACAGTGCATTCCAGACCCTAACCACTCGCTGTGTGTAAAGGTGTGTTCTGCAGCAATGCCCACATCCAGTGGATGAATGGAAAAATGTTACATACTTCAAGGAGAGAGCCTCTCATTCTTCTAAACTCCGGGGAATATGGGTCAAAGTCTTCTCAATCTCTCCTGATAGGCCAATCCTCTCATTCCAGGATCCGTCTGGTGAATCTCTGTCTCTCTCCCTCGAGGGAAAGTGTATCCTTCCTTAGATAAGGAGAGCAAAAGTGTGCACAGTACTCCAGGCATGGTCTCACCAAGGCCTTATACAACTGCAGCATGATTCCTTTACTCTTCCACTGCATTCACTTTTTAGTGAAGGGTTAATCTTTCATCGGATCCGTTGTCCTAAGTCATTTTGAATTTTGCCGGTTGGATTATGTACCCATGCCCACCGAGACCAATTCTTTCTCTCTGATATAGTTCTGGTTCCTCTGAATCTCTAGTATTTTATCCCCATCTGTGAAGACCCTCAGAGACTCGCTGCTTATTAAATCAGCCATTTCACACGCAGCAAGGTTCTTTAGAGGAATGTAGGAAACTCAGCAGCCCGTTTGTATAAAGCAAGATCCCACAAATAGCGATGGCCAGATAATCTGTTTTTTTCCCCCCCACCCCGGGATGTTGATTGAGGGATAAAGATTGTGTGTGGCACAGAGGGAAAGCTCCCCTCCAACTGAAAACACCAGCTCAGACACCTCGGACTGTGGAACTGCCCGGTGCCGCTCTGTTGAGGGCTGGGATTGGGCCTGGGCCTGGGCCTGGCACTGGGCCTGGGCCTGGGACTGGGACTGGGATTGGGCCTGGGACTGGGCTTGGGGCTGGGCCTGGGATTGGGCCTGGGACTGGGATTGGGCCTAGGCCTGGGCCTGGGATTGGGCCTGGGACTGGGCCAGGGATTGGGCCTGGGTCTGGGCCTGGGATTGGGCCTGGGTCTGGGCCTGGGATTGGGTCTGGGTCTGGGTCTGGGCCTGGGCCTGGGATTGGGCCTGGGCCTGGGATTGGGCCTGGGCCTGGGATTGGGATTGGGCCTGGGCCTGGGCCGTCTGCCCCTGCGACTGATGAACGTATGATCGATGTTTCTCTCTGTCTCTTTCTCCCCTCACCCACCCACAGGTTTACAAAGACATTCACCACGCGACAGTGAGGAGGCCGTACCTGAGTCACTCTGTCCGCCAGGGAGTGCATGGGCTACAGTTCTGCCCCTACGAAGACGTGTTGGGTGTGGGGCATGGACACGGGTTCACCAGCATGCTCGTGCCAGGCAAGTACTGAGACTGTCTCCCTCCTCCCCCTTCAAGGGGGATGACCATGGGGTTAACCAGGTAGCGGGCAGATTGGAAGAACGATTGGGGAGCAGGGGGCACAGTGGTATTGTCACTGGGTGAGTTATCCAGAAGCCCAGGTTAATGCTCTGGGGACCCGGGTTCAAATCCCACCACGGAATTTAAATTCACTTAATAAAATCTGGAATATAAAGCGAGTCCCAGTCATGGTGACCATGAAACTATCATCGATTGTTGTAAAAACCCATCTGGTTCACTAGTGTCCCTTTAGGGAGGGAAATCTGCTGTCCTTACCCTGGTCTGGTCTACATGTGACTCCAGACCCACAGCAATGTGGTCGACTCTTAACTGCCCCCTGACTTGGCTGAGCAAACAGCTCAGTTCAAGGGTAATTAGGGCTGGGCAATAAATGCTGGCCGTGTCAGCCACACCCACATCCTGTGACAGAATAAACGAAATAGATGTCAGTTACTCTCTCTCGTCGTATCGAACACACTCTCCTGGGGTGCAGCCACAGTCAGTGCTGCATTTCCAAAGGGAATTGGAGAAATATCCAAAGGGTCAAAATGTGCAGGGGCTACAGGGAAGAGACAGGGGGGTTTGTGCTGGGCACTAAGTGACTCCCGGTACAAAATCAAAGGGCCCAATGGCCTCCTCCTGCACTGTAAGCAGTCCGTCACCAGGTTGTGTTTGACAGTGGTGCCAAGGTCACTTTGACAGAGTGGAGCCTGGGATGCGCTTGCCTGCTGGGGCTCAGTCACGCTGAGGGGGTGGGTGTCCATATCAGCTCGTTCCCGACTCCCGCCACCACTCCCTGTGCCGAGTGTCTTCACTTCGTCTATAATGCGGAGAAAGAGAGACAGGGATGTCCTGGTCTTGCAGGTCCTTATGTGAGGACAGTAACAACTCGAATTGACATGACTCCGAAAGACGTCCCAAGACGTTTCACAGGAGCGACGATCGACCTGAATATGATGCCACCCACATGGGGAGATATTGGGACAGATGAGAAAAGTTCAGCCAAACAGATTGGCTTTAAGGAGCATCTTAAAGAAGGAGAGCGAGGTGGGAGGGAATTCCAGTACTTAGCACCTAGGCAGCCTAAGAGACGGCCCCCAGTGATGGAGCGATGGAAATCAGGAATACTCAAGGTGCTGGGATTAGAGGAAGGCAGAGATCTCGGAGGATGTAGGAGCTAGAGGAGATTAAAAAGATAGGGAGGGTTGTAGGAGCTGGAGGAGGTTACAGAGATAGCGAGGGTTGTAGGGGTCTGGAGGAGGTTACAGAGATAGGGAGGGTTATAGGGATTGGAGGAGGTTACAGAGATAGGGAGGGGTGTAGGGGCTGGAGGAGGATACAGAGATAGGGAGGGTTGTCGGGGCTGGAGGAGGTTACAGAGATAGGGAGGGTTGTAGGGGCTGGAGGAGGTTACAGAGATAGGGAGGGTTGTAGGGGTCTGGAGGAGGTTACAGAGATAGGGAGGGTTGTAGGGGTTGGAGGAGGTTACAGAGATAGGGAGGGGTGTAGGGGCTGGAGGAGGATACAGAGATAGGGAGGGTTGTCGGGGCTGGAGGAGGTTACAGAGATAGGGAGGGTTATAGGGGCTGGAGGAGGTTACAGAGATAGGGAGGGTTGTAGGGGACTGGAGAAGGTTACAGAGATAGGGAGGGTTGTAGGGGCTGGAGGGGGGTTACAGAGATAGGGAGGGGTGTAGGGGCTGGAGGGGGGTTACAGCGATAGGGTTGTAAGGGCTGGAGGAGGTTACAGAGATAGGGGTTGGAGAAAGTTACAGAGATAGGGGTTGGTGAAGGTTACAGAGATAGGGGTGTAGGGGCTGGAGGAGGTTACAGACATAGAGAGTGGTGTAGGGGACTGGTGGAGTTTAAAGATTGGGAGGGTTGTAGGGACTGGAGAAGGTTAGAGATAGGGAGGTTTGTCGGGACTGGAGGAGGTTAGAAATAGCGAGGTTTGTCGGGACCGGAGGAGGTTAAATATAGGGAGGGTTGTAGGGGCTGGAGGAGGTTAGAGATAGGGAGGGTTGTAGGGATTGCAGGAGGTTACAGAGATAGGGAGGGTTGTAGGGGCTGGAGGAGGTTACAGAGATAGGGAGGGGTGTAGGGGCCGTAAGGTTACAGAGATAGGGAGGGTTGGAGGGGCTTGAAGAGGTTACAGAGATAGGGAGGGTTGGAGGGGCTGGAGGAGGTTACAGAGATGGAGGATTGGAGGGACTGAAGGAGGTTACAGCGATAGGGAGGGTTGTAGGGGCTGGAGGAGGTTACAGAGATAGGGTTGTAGGGGCTGGAGGAGGTTACTGAGATAGGGAGGGGTGTAGGGGCTGGAGGAGGTTACAGAGATAGGGAGGGGTGTAGGGGCTGGGGGAGGTTACAGTGATAGGGAGGGGTGTAGGGGCCGGAGGAGGTTACAGAGATAGGGAGGGGTGTGGGGGCCGGAGGAGGTTACAGAGATAGGGAGGGGTGTAGGGGCTGGAGGAGGTTACAGAGATAGGGAGGGGTGTAGGGGCTGGAGGAGGTTACAGAGATAGGGAGTGTTGTACGGGCTGGAGGAGGTTACAGAGATAGGGAGGGGTGTGGGGGCCGGAGGAGGTTACAGAGATAGGGAGGGGTGTGGGGGCCGGAGGAGGTTACAGAGATAGGGAGGGGTGTAGGGGCTGGAGGAGGTTACAGAGATAGGGAGGAGTGTAGGGGCTGGAGGAGGTTACAGAGATAGGGAGGGTTGTAGGGGCTGGAGGAGGTTACAGAGATAGGCAGGGGTGTAGGGGCTGGAGGAGGTTACAGAGATAGGGAGGGGTGTGTGGGCTGGAGGAGGTTACAGAAATAGGGAGGGGTGTGGGGGCCGGAGGAGGTTACAGAGATAGGGAGGAGGCGACGCCATGGGGCGATGTTAACACAAGGGCAAGGATTCCAAAACTGAGCCGTTGCTTAAGCGGGAGCTGGTGTAGGTCAGGAAGCAGAGGGGTGATGGGAAAAATGGGGATTGGTGTGTGTGAGGGAAATGGGGATTGGTGTGTGTGGGGAAATGGGGATTGGTGTGTGTGGGGAAATGGGGATTGGTGTGTGTGAGGAAATGGGGATTGGTGTGTGTGAGGGAAATGGGGATTGGTCTGTGTGGGGAAATGGGGATTGGTGTGTGTGAGGGAAACGGGGATTGGTGTGTGTGAGGATTGGTGTGTGTGAGGAAATGGGGATTGGTGTGTGTGAGGAAATGGGGATTGGTGTGTGTGAGGAAATGGGGATTGGTGTGTGTGAGGAAATGGGGATTGGTGTGTGTGAGGAAATGGGGATTGGTGTGTGTGAGGAAATGGGGATTGGTGTGTGTGAGGGAAATGGGGATTGGTGTGTGTGGGGAAATGGGGATTGGTGTGTGTGAGGGAAACGGGGATTGGTGTGTGTGAGGGAAACGGGGATTGGTGTGTGTGAGGCAAACGGGGATTGGTGTGTGTGAGGATTGGTGTGTGTGGGGAAATGGGGATTGGTGTGTGGGGGAAATGGGGGTTGGTGTGTGTGAGTGAATGGGGATTGGTGTGTGTGGGGAAATGGGGATTGGTGTGTGTGGGGAAATGGGGATTGGTGTGTGTGGGGAAATGGGGATTGGTGTGTGTGAGGATTGGTGTGTGTGGGGAAACGGGGATTGGTGTGTGTGGGGAAATGGGGATTCGTGTGTGTGGGGAAATGGGGATTGGTGTGTGTGGGGAAATGGGGATTGGTGTGTGTGGGGAAATGGGGATTGGTGTGTGTGAGGAAATGGGGATTGGTGTGTGTTAGGAAATGGGGATTGGTGTATGTGAGGAAATGGGGATTGGTGTGTGTGTGAGGGAAATGGGGATTAGTGTGTGTGGGGAAATGGGGATTGGTGTGTGTGAGGGAAACGGTGATTGGTGTGTGTGAGGGAAACGGGGATTGGTGTGTGTGAGTGAATGGGGATTGGTGTGTGTGAGCAAATGGGGATTGGTGTGTGTGGGGAAATGGGGATTGGTGTGTTTGGGGAAATGGGGATTGGTGTGTGTGGGGAAATGGGGATTGGTGTGTGTGAGGAAATGGGGATTGGTGTGTGTGAGGGAAATGGGGATTGGTGTGTGTGAGGGAAATGGGGATTGGTGTGTGTGGGGAAATGGGGATTGGTGTGTGTGAGGATTGGTGTGTGTGGGGAAATGGGGATTGGTGTGTGTGGGGGAAATGGGGATTGGTGTGTGTGGGGAAATGGGGATTGGTGTGTGTGAGGGAAATGGGGATTGGTGTGTGTGAGGTTTTGGGGATTGGTGTGTGTGAGGAAATGGGGATTGGTGTGTGTGAGTGAATGGGGATTGGTGTGTGTGGGGAAATGGGGATTGGTGTGTGTGAGGAAATGGGGATTGGTGTGTGTGGGGAAATGGGGATTGGTGTGTGTGAGGATTGGTGTGTGGGGAAATGGGGATTGGTGTGTGTGGGGAAATGGGGATTGGCGTGTGTGAGGGAAATGGGGATTGGTGTGTGTGGGGAAATGGGGATTGGTGTGTGTGAGGATTGGTGTGTGTGGGGAAATGGGGATTGGTGTGTGTGGGGAAATGGGGATTGGTGTGTGTGGGGAAATGGGGATTGGTGTGTGTGCGGAAATGGGGATTGGTGTGTGTGAGGGAAATGGGGATTGGTGTGTGTGATGAAATGGGGATTGGTGTGTGTGAGGAAATGGGGATTGGTGTGTGTGAGGATTGGTGTGTGTGTGGAAATGGTGATTGGTGTGTGTGAGGGAAATGGGGATTGGTGTGTGTGGGGAAATGGGGATTGGTGTCTGTGGGGAAATGGTGATTGGTTTGTGTGAGGAAATGGGGATTGGTGTGTGTGAGTGAAACGGGGATTGGTGCGTGTGAGGAAATGGGGATTGGTGTCTGTGGGGAAATGGGGATTGGTGTGTGTGGGGAAATGGGGATTGGTGTGTGTGGGGAAATGGGGATTGGTGTGTGTGAGGAAATGGGGATTGGTTTGTGTGAGGAAATGGGGATTGGTGTGTGTGAGGATTGGTGTGTGTGAGGGAATTGGGGATTGGTGTGTGTGGGGAAATGGGGATTGGTGTGTGTGAGGACATGGGGATTTGTGTGTGTGTGGAAATGGGGATTGGTGTGTGTGAGGATTGGTGTGTGTGAGGGAAATGGGGATTGGTGTGTGTGAGGAAATGGGGATTGGTGTGTGTGAGTGAATGGGGATTGGTGTGTGTGAGGAAATGGGGATTGGTGTGTGTGAGGAAATGGGGATTGGTGTGTGTGAGGGAAATGGGGATTGGTGTGTGTGAGGGAAATGGGGATTGGTGTGTGTGAGGAAATGGGGATTGGTGTGTGTGAGGAAATGGGGATTGGTGTGTGTGAGGAAATGGGGATTGGTATGTGTGAGTGAATGGGGATTGGTGTGTGTGAGGAAATGGGGATTGGTGTGTGTGAGTGAATGGGGATTGGTGTGTGTGAGGAAATGGGGATTGGTGTGTGTGAGGAAATGGGGATTGGTGTGTGTGAGTGAATGGGGATTGGTGTGTCTGAGGAAATGGGGATTGGTGTGTGTGAGGAAATGGGGATTGGTGTGTGTGGGGAAATGGGGATTGGTGTGTGTGAGGAAATGGGGATTGGTGTGTGTGAGGAAATGGGGATTGGTGTGTGTGTGAGGAAATGGGGATTGGTGTGGGTGGGGAAATGGGGATTGGTGTGTGTGGGGAAATGGGGATTGGTGTGTGTGAGGGAAATGGGGATTGGTGTGTGTGAGTGAATGGGGATTGGTGTGTGTGAGGAAATGGGGATTGGTGTGTGTGGGGAAATGGGGATTGGTGTGTGTGGGGAAATGGGGATTGGTGTGTGTGAGGAAATGGGGATTGGTGTGTTTGGGGAAATGGGGATTGGTGTGTGTGAGGATTGGTGTGTGTGGGGAATTGGGGATTGGTGTGTGTGGGGAAATGGGGATTGGTGTGTGTGGGGAAATGGGGATTGGTGTGTGTGAGGGAAATGGGGATTGGTGTGTGTGGGGAAATGGGGATTGGTGTGTGTGGGGAAATGGGGATTGGTGTATGTGAGGGAAATGGGGATTGGTGTGTGTGAGTGAATGGGGATTGGTGTGTGTGAGGAAATGGGGATTGGTGTGTGTGGGGAAATGGGGATTGGTGTGTGTGGGGAAATGGGGATTGGTGTGTGTGAGGAAATGGGGATTGGTGTGTTTGGGGAAATGGGGATTGGTGTGTGTGTGGATTGGTGTGTGTGGGGAATTGGGGATTGGTGTGTGTGGGGAAATGGGGATTGGTGTGTGTGGGGAAATGGGGATTGGTGTGTGTGAGGGAAATGGGGATTGGTGTGTGTTGGGAAATGGGGATTGGTGTGTGTGGGGAAATGGGGATTGGATTGTGTGGGGAATATGGGGATTGGTGTGTGTGAGGGAAATGAGGATTGGTGTGTGTGAGGATTGGTGTGTGTGGGGAAAGGGGATTGGTGTGTGTGGGGAAATGGGGATTGGTGTGTGTGAGGGAAATGGGGATTGGTGTGTGTGGGGAAATGGGGATTGGTGTGTGTGAGGGAAATGGGGATTGGTGTGTGTGGGGAAATGGGGATTGGTGTGTGTGAGGGAAATGGGGATTGGTGTGTGTGAGGAAATGGGGATTGGTGTCTGTGGGGAAATGGGGATTGGTGTGTGTGGGGAAATGGGGATTGGTGTGTGTGGGGAAATGGGGATTGGTGTGTGTGAGGAAATGGGGATTGGTGTGTGTGGCGAACTGGGGATTGGCGTGTGTGGGGAAATGGGGATTGGTGTGTGTGAGGATTGGTGTGTGTGAGGGAAATGGGGATTGGTGTGTGTGGGGAAATGGGGATTGGTGTGTGTGAGGATTGGTGTGTGTGGGGAAATGGGGATTGGTGTGTGTGGGGAAATGGGGATTGGTGTGTGTGGGGAAATGGGGATTGGTATGTGTGGGGAAATGGGGATTGGTGTGTGTGAGGAAATGGGGATTGGTGTGTGTGAGGAAATGGGGATTGGTGTGTGTGGGGAAATGGGGATTGTTGTGTGTGAGGGAAATGGGGATTGGTGTGTGTGAGGGAAATGGGGATTGGTGTGTGAGGATTGGTGTGTGAGGAAATGGGGATTGGTGTGTGTGGGGAAATGGGGATTGGTGTGTGTGAGGGTTGGTGTGTGAGGAAATGGGGATTGGTGTGTGTGAGGAAATGGGGATTGGTGTGTGTGAGGAAATGAGGATTGGTGTGTGTGAGGGTTGGTGTGTGAGGAAATGGGGATTGGTGTGTGTGAGGAAATGGGGATTGTTGTGTGTGAGGAAATGAGGATTGGTGTGTGTGAGTGTTGCTGTGTGGGGAAATGGGGATTGGTGTGTGTGATGGAAATGGGGATTGGTGTGTGTCAGGAAATGAGGATTGGTGTGTGTGAGGATTGGTGTGTGTGAGGATTGGTGTGTGTGAGGGTTGGTGTGTGTGAGGGTTGTGTGTGTGGGGATTGGTGTGTGTGAGGATTGATGTGTGTGAGGATTGGTGTGTGAGAGGATTGGTGTGTGTGGGGATTGGTGTGTGTGAGGGTTGCTGTGTGTGGGGGTTGGCGTATGTGAGGGTTGGCGTGTGTGAGGGTTGGCGTGTGTGAGGTTTGGCGTGTGTGAGGGTTGGCGTGTGTGAGGGTTGTGTGTGGTGATTGGTGTGTGTGAGGGTTGGTGTGTGTGAGGATTGGTGTGTGTGAAGGTTGGTGTGTGTGAGGGTTGTGTGTGTGAGGTTTGGCGTGTGTGAGGATTGGTGTGTGTGAGGATTGGTGTGTGTGAGGGTTGGTGTGTGTGGGGAAATGGGGATTGGTGTGTGTGAGGGAAATGGGGATTGGTGTGTGTGAGGGTTTGTGTGTGAGGAAATGAGGATTGGTGTGTGTGAGGATTGGTGTGTGTGAGGATTGGTGTGTGTGAGGGATGGTGTGTGTGAGGGTTGGTGTGTGTGAGGGTCGTGTGTGTGGGGATTGGTGTGTGTGAGGATTGATGTGTGTGAGGATTGGTGTGTGTGAGGATTGATGTGTCTGAGGATTGGTGTGTGTGAGGATTGGTGTGTGTGAGGGTTGGTGTGTGTCGGGGTTGGCGTGTGTGAGGGTTGGCGTGTGTGAGGGTTGGCGTGTGTGAGGGTTGTGTGTGGTGATTGGCGTGTGTGAGGGTTGGTGTGTGTGAGGATTGGTGTGTGTGAAGGTTGGTGTGTGTGAGGGTTGTGTGTGTGAGGATTGGTGTGTGTGAGGATTGGTGTGTGTGAGGATTGGTGTGTGTGAGGGTTGCTGTGTGTGAGGGTTGGTGTGTGTGAGGGTTGTGTGTGAGGGTTGGTGTGTGTGAGGGTTGGTGTGTGTGGGGGTTGGTGTGTGTGGGGATTGGTGTGTGTGGGGGTTGGTGTGTGTGGGGGTTGGTGTGTGTGAGGGTTGGTGTGTGTGAGGGTTGATGTGTGTGAAGGTTGGTGTGTGTGAGGGTTGTGTGTGTGAGGATTGGTGTGTGTGAGGATTGGTGTGTGTGAGGATTGGTGTGTGTGAGGATTGGTGTGTGTGAGGGTTGGTGTGTGTGAGGGTTGGTGTGTGTGAGGGTTGTGTGTGAGGGTTGGTGTGTGTGAGGGTTGGTGTGTGTGGGGGTTGGTGTGTGTGGGGATTGGTGTGTGTGGGGATTGGTGTGTTTGGGGATTGGTGTGTGTGGGGATTGGTGTGTGTGGGGGTTGGTGTGTGTGAGGGTTGGTGTGTGTGAGGGTTGATGTGTGTGAAGGTTGGTGTGTGTGAGGGTTGGTGTGTGTGAGGGTTGGTGAGTGTGAGGACAGAAGATTTGGTTGAGTTGAAGTTTGCAGTGTGTACAGTGTGAGAGGGATAGTTGAGTCTGGAGGTAATGAGAGGATGGGTGAGGGTCCCTGTAGCTGGTGGGCTTCTGGCTCTGAGAGACTAAATGGTAAAATGTCAAATGCAGTTCTTTGGACCAACCCTGTATGAGTTTGTTGATTTGTGCTCCTCTCTAGGTGCTGGTGAAGCAAACTTTGATGCACTTGAATGTAACCCTTACCAGAGTAAGAAGCAGAGGCAGGAATGGGAGGTCAAAGCGCTCCTGGAGAAGGTAGGTGGCTTTGCATTCGTCTCAGACCCCTGTATCTCCACTCAGGATGTGGAGTGTGGTCACACTAACTCCAGGACAGAGTAACCCTGTGCTCCCTCCACTATAACCCTGCTGAGACACACTGTGATGGTGATCATTTCCCACTGTCTGAGAGACTCAAACACATTGGGCACCGCTTTGCCCATAAGATTGTGGTTAGTGTCCCAGTCAATCGGGCTGTCCCCCTCCCATTACTGCCCCAAGGGACTGGACCAAGTGAATCACTTTTAACCTTAACCCTGTGCACATAACCGGTTAATCAAGTGATGTTTCTGACACGGGAGAACACAGGAGAAAGTCCATTAGCAATACCTGTGCTGCATCCTCTGGATTCAGTGGGAGAACCATCAAACAAGCGCTCATTCCCTTCTTGGAGCCAGCTCCACAAGCATTCAGGGAAAAGTCCGGCAAAACCAACTTCCATGGACTGGACACTGTGTCCGGATGTCTGTAAACCTCCTCCCCTGGCATCCAGTTTTCCTCCCTCTCCACGATCCAGCCAAGGACAGAGACTCGACTGCTTCAAAGACACTCTGATCCTCTCCCTGAGGAGCAGCAGCATGGACATTAATGACTGCGAGGAGCTCGCTACCAAGCATTCAAAACGCTGACAGTTTGTCCATCGAGCTGCACCCCGCCTCGAGTCCCAACGTCTTAACCAGGAGGCAGAGCGACTACAGAGAAGGAGAGGAATGGAAACAGATCCTACACTCCGGATCCCACTGTCTCCTGGCACGTCCTGCTCCCTGAGCCTAAATGTCCGTGGGTCGAGAATCGGCCTCTACAGTCACATGAAAGACCCAGGGTGGAAACTCGTGACCCTGTGTAGATGTCACCCTCAGTTCGAGGGGCAGCCACTCACTGAAGGCAGGGAATGTCTGTGCTGACTCCTGGAAACTGTGCAATCTCTGATACGTGGGGTATGGGTGCAGATCGGCATCATTGTTCCTGAGGCACTGACCTTCTCACTCACACCTTCTGTCCAGCCTTCAAACACGGATTTCCACGCAGTGAGACTGTCTCGCTGCGATGGTAGAGAGATGGATTCTGTACTTCACAGACTGTCAGGTACAAGTGGCCTTTGTTCCACTTGGGAAAGCTTTGGCCCAGTGAGGGGAATGCCTTGGTGGGGGGGGAGATTTAAACCAATTAACAAAACAATCGAGGGCAGAAATGAGCAATTTCTACCCACAGAATATCATTCAGATCTGGAAGGCACTGCCTGAAATGGAGCTACATGGGAATATATGGAATTTACAGCACAGATGTGGCCATTCAGCCCAGCTGGCCTGTGCTGGTGTTCCTGCTCCACACCAACCTCCTCCTAGTCTGTCTTCATCTCACCCTGTCAACATATCCTTCTCTCCCTTTCTCCCTCATCCATTTCCCCCTGTAAATGGATCCACAATATTCAACTCCCTGTGCTAGCATTCTCCCCACTCTCTGGGTATAGACACTTCTCCTGAATTCCCAGCTGGGTTTATCAGCAACGACCTTCAATGGCCCCTAGTTCTGATCGCCACGCGTGATGGAGACACCTTCACTCAGTCTAGCCCATCAAAACCTTTGCAGAATATGAAAGACTTCTCTCAGGTCAGCCCCCAGCCCCTCTTTTTGAGAAAAGGGCAGCAGTTTGCACATTCATGTTCCACAGGAGTTTGCGAAAAGGTCATGTCGGATGTGGACAGGACTCAAAGGCGGGGCGGCAGGATAGAAGCAGGGTAAAGTGAACAAGGGTTTCAAAGGGCCAGCAGGGACAGTGGGCTGAATGGCCTCCTGCTGGGCTGTAAGGTGCAGTGAGATGGTGAGATTGCTGCTACTCCCTGTGCTCCTGGAGCTGGACAGTCTAGTTATAAAGACTGGGTGGTACCTGCTGTCCAGAGGGTAGTGAAGAGTGTGGTGGAGACAGCATTACCAATGTGGATATGATAGAGAAAAGTACTCCAGAACCTCACGACAAGGTGAAACTTTACTTGACAAGCTTATATTCCGAATTCCGGGAAAGCCATCCCGCAGACTGGAAGAGTTAGATCCTGTCAGAAATCAGGTTGCACCAGGGTCACCAACTGAGTTCTATCTTTCTATTTTTTTTACAGATTCAGCCGGAACTGATAACCTTGGACCCAGACAAACTGGGGCAGGTTGACTTCATCACCATGGACCAGAAACACAAAGAGCGAGTTCAGCGTCTGGTGAGTATCTCACTTGCTGGCATCAAAACCACCTGCCCTTCCGTAATTAACTCCCACAGTGCGGCACTCCCTCAGTACTGACCCTCTGACAGTGCGGCGCTCCCTCAGTACTGACCCTCTGACAGTGCAGCACTCCCTCAGTACTGACGCTCTGACAGTGCGGCACTCCCTCAGTACTGACCCTCTGACAGTGCGGCGCTCCCTCAGTACTGACCCTCTGACAGTGCAGCACTCCCTCAGTACTGACGCTCTGACAGTGCGGCACTCCCTCAGTACTGACCCTCTGACAGTGCAGCACTCCCTCAGTACTGACGCTCTGACAGTGCGGCACTCCCTCAGTACTGACCCTCTGACAGTGCGGCGCTCCCTCAGTACTGATCCTCTGACAGTGCGGCGCTCCCTCAGTACTGACCCTCTGACAGTGCAGCACTCCCTCAGTATTGACCCTCTGACAGTGCAGCATTACCTCAGTACTGACCCTCTGACAGTGCAGCGCTCCCTCAGTACTGACCCTCTGACAGTGCAGCACTCCCTCAGTACTGACCCTCTGACAGTGCGGCACTCCCTCACTACTGACCCTCTGACAGTGCAGCACTCCCTCAGTACTGACCCTCTGACAGTGCGGCACTCCCTCAGTACTGACCCTCTGACAGTGTGGCACTCCCTCAGTACTGACCCTCTGACAGTGCGGCACTCCCTCACTACTGACCCTCTGACAGTGCGCCACTCCCTCAGTACTGACCCTCTGACAGTGCGGCACTCCCTCAGTACTGACCCTCTGACAGTGCGGCACTCCCTCAGTACTGACCCTCTGACAGTGCGGCACTCCCTCAGTACTGACCCTCTGACAGTGCGGCACTCCCTCAGTACTGACCCTCTGACAGTGCGGCACTCCCTCAGTACTGACCCTCTGACAGTGCGGCACTCCCTCAGTACTGACCCTCTGACAGTGCGGCACTCCCTCAGTACTGACCCTCTGACAGTGCGGCACTCCCTCAGTACTGACCCTCTGACAGTGCAGCACTCCCTCAGTACTGACCCTCTGATAGTGCGGCACTCCCTCAGTACTGACCCTCTGACAGTGCGGCGCTCCCTCAGTACTGACCCTCTGACAGTGTGGCACTCCCTCAGTACTGACCCTCTGACAGTGCAGCACTCCCTCAGTATTGACCCTCTGACAGTGCAGCATTACCTCAGTACTGACCCTCTGACAGTGCAGCACTCCCTCAGTACTGACCCTCCGACAGTGCAGCACTCCCTCAGTACTGACCCTCTGACGGTGCGGCTCTCCCTCAGTACTGACCCTCCGACAGTGCAGCACTCATTCTGCTCTGGGTAGGCGTCAGGCTGGTTTCGGTTGGTGATTTTGATGATTTGTGTTCCTCTGGGTCGTCCTCACTAAGTGCAGTCTTCCCTCTGCTGCGAACCCTAACAGCCCACACCCTGGCCTCTGAGCTCTGAGCTCCAGTGTTTAAGTTCTGCTCTTGTGTCTGTCCCACATGGCAGGGCTTTGATCCTTTGGAGAAAAAGGCGTTTGAACCAAAGCACAAGATGAAGGGCAGAAGTTCGGCCAAGAACATCGAGAAGCGGAAAAAGAAGGTGGCGTTTGAGGAGCAGAGGGTGAGTGTCAGCTGCGAGAAGGACACTCTGACAGAGAGGCACAGAGGCATGTGGCCCTTGACTGCTCTCACACCGACCCCAGTGTCAGCTGTGATAGCAGCCGTCTGCCTACTCCCCACCAGAGGAGTAACTGGTCTCAGTGAAGGCTGGCCAGAGGTTTCAGGTCACTATCCAATAGCTACACTCTCCACCTCCCAGCAACCTGCAGCACATTCCCCAGCTCAGAGGCCTGGCACTGTGGTGGGGGTGCTGGGCAGGGCCCTCAGCGCAGGGGGCAGTTCAGCCCCTCAAGCCTGTTTGGCTGTTCAAGTCGATCGTGGCCGGTCCGTGTCTTAACTCCAGTTACCCAGCTTGTCCTGTAACCCCTCATCCAACCAACAATCTAACAATCGGATTTTTAAATTTTCAATTGAACTCCTCCACCATCAACCTCCCTCCAACCTCAGCAGCTTCCTGAGAGAGAGAGAGAGAGTTTCAGCTTCCCGCTGCCCTGTGTGTGATGAACTGCTTCCTGGTTCTTGTTTTAAGCCTCTGTCCCCGTGTCCTGCTGCTTTCATCCCATCTCCAGTAGTAAACTCCTCAAATGGAGAGAGAGATTACAGAATTCAGTGGCACAGAGTAATCTGGGTGTCCTGATACATGAATCACGAAATGGTTAGCGTGTAGCTACAGCAAGTGAGTCGGAAGGTAAATGGGAATGTTGGTGTTTATTGCAGGGGGAATGGAATATAAAAGTAGGAAAGTTTTACTGCAGCTGCACAGGGCCACGGTGAGACCACATCTGGAATATTCTGTACAGTTTTGGTCTCATTTGAAAAAAGATATAATTGTGTTAGAAGCAGTTCAGAGAAGGTTCACTCGACTCATTCCAGGGATGAAGGGCTTATCTTATGAGGAAAGGTTGAACCAGTTGGACCGATACCCATTGGAGTTTAGAAGAATCACAGAATATTAACAGCACAGAAGGAGGACATTCAGCCCATCATGTCTACACCAGCTCTCCAAATGAGCATTATGACCTAGTGTCACTGCCCTGCCTTTTCCCTGTACCCCTGCACATTGTTTCTATTCAAATAATCATCCAATTCCTTCTTGAATGCCTCGATTGAACCTGCCTCCACCACACTCCCCAGGCAGCGCGTTCCAGACCCGAACCACTCGCTGGGTGAAAAGGCGTGAAGAGTGATCTTCTTGAAACATATAAGATCCTGAGGGGACTTGATAGGGCAGATATCTGGAGGATAGACCCTCTTGTAGGGGAGACCAGACCCAGGGAACACAGTTTAAGAATAAGAGGTCTCTCTTTTAAGACTGAGGTGAGGAGGGTCTGAGGGTCTCAGAGGCCGTTAGTCTGTGGAATTCTCTTCCCCAGAGAGCGCTGGGGGCTGGGCCATTGAATATATTCAAGGCTGAGTTAGACAGGTTTTTGATTGACAAGGGAGCCAAGGGTTATGGGGGGGGGCAGACAGGAAAGTGGAGTTGAGACCACAATCTGATCAGCCATGATCTTACTGAATGGTGGAGCAGGCTCGAAGGGCTGAATGGCCTCCTCCTAAGTTCCTGTGTTCCCCCTCCTCCCCCAAGCCCCATTTTCCAATTGATTCACTTCCCGGTGGTCCAGAGTGAGACCTGAGGAGGGATTTGAAGGGGGGGGGGGAGGGAGACACGAGGAGTGTGTGTGGAGCAGGGCGTTGGAAGCCCCTCTATGTTGAGGTGTTGGTTCCCACTCTTACACAGTGTATGGTCAGCATCGACCACTGACTACCCTGCAAGGCACAACATGGCTGCGTCCTGTGGTTAAACCACCCCAGGAAGACCTTCACCAGCAGCAGCAGCCAGCGCTGTGTGAGCTTCATGACACTGCCCTGCCTGGACTTAAACTTTACTACCCTTTCTTCGAGTACAGGCGCGCTGTCGTATTTACTGAAAGTTTTGCAATTAAAGCCTTAACCACAGAAGATTTTGACACTGGGCTTCAAGAAAGTATGGTGACAGAAAACTTCAGTTCAGTTCAATTCAAATCCTAAATGATATGAGTTATAAATGTTAACAAATTAACTAACCAGTAACTGAAACGATTAAGTCATTATAACAAAGATTTCCAGACTCAGCAGGCTAAAGCCTGCCTTAGCTGCTGCTGCATGTTGCTTGTGGACAGAGCTGCCGATGTCTCTCCTTTGAACCACAACGTTCTCGACACGTTGGTGTGAATACGTTTGAGGTTTTCACTACACCTGAACCTTTCCTCATGGCGATTATAACCTGTTCTGCAACCCCTGCTATCCTCACCTCAGGCGCATGTGCTATTGTGTTCCTGTTCCTGTTCCTGTTTTATAAAACAAGCAAAAACACAGAGCAGCTGAATTGTACCAGACTTTTCACACTGGTCGAAATAAAAATCAACTTCCGAATGCTCCCTCTCCAAAATTACTTCATACCGGCCCTTTTAACCAGCCCTGTCATTCAGTTTGGTTTTTTATTCATGGATAGGATGTGGGCTTCGCTGGCTGGACCAGCATTTATTACCCATCCCTAGTTGCCCCTTGAGAAGGTGGTGGTGAGCCGCCTTCTTGAACCGCTGCAGTCCCGTGTGGTGTAGGTACACCCACAGCGCTGTTAGGGAGGGAGTTCCAGGATTTTGACCCAGAGACAGTGAAGGAACGGCGATATATTTCCAAGTCAGGATGGTGAGTGACTTGGAGGGGAACTTCCAGGTGGTGGTGTTCCCATGTATCTGCTGCCCTTGTCCTTCTAGATGGTAGTGGTCGTGGGTTTGGAAGGTGCTGTCAAAGGAGCCTTGGTGAATTCCTGCAGTGCATCTTGTAGATGGTACACACACTGCTGCTACTGTGTGTCGGTGGGTGGAGGGAGTGAATGTTTGTGGATGTGGTGCCAATCAAGCGGGGCTGCTTTGTCCTGGATGGTGTCGAGCTTCTTGAGTGTTGTGGGAGCTGCACTCATCCAGGCAAGTAGGGAGTATTCCATCACACTCCTGACTTGTGCCTTGTAGATGGTGGACAGGCTTTGGGGAGTCAGGAGGTGAGTTACTCACCACAGGATTCCCAGCCTCTGACCTGCTCTTGTAGCCGCAGGATTTATATGGCTGGTCCAGTTCAGTTTCTGGCCAGCTGTGTACACATAAAATGGAGGTGAATATACCTTTGCAACATCTACCCAAAATATTTCTAGCGGGCAGATACGTCTGCATTTGAACTCTCGTCATCAAAATGGTTCTTTTTTTGCTTTGAATATTTTCATTCCAAACTCTCTGTGACCACAGCAGCGCTGTGTTCCCTACAGGCCAGCGCTGTCCACGGGCTTGATGGGAATAGGGAGCTCTGATTTCACTGCAGAACAATCCACACCGTTTAACCATCCCTCCCTCTCCCCTTCAGGAAATAATCCGGCAAAGCATCGAGGGGAAACTGAAAGCTCGGGAGGAACGGAATGCCAGAGAGACGGACGCCCCTCGTGTGACCACAACCTTGGACCGATTCAAAAAATAGACTGGCTGGGAAGCTTTGGAGTGGGGAGGGGCCCACGTTCCCTGGAGCCCCGCTGGGGGGCGGGGGGGTGAGTGTGCGTGTGACACTGACTGTGCTCCGAACTAACACAGGATCCATCAAATCGAGGAGAAAGTCAGTCCCCCTGATCCCATACCCGCACCCCCCACCCCCACCCCAGCCAAACCAGCAGTGAGCTGAGGGGATCCCGGTGAATCAAAGCGTTGGTCAATAATTTGTGGATTTATATTTTTCTGGATCGCCGGAATAAACTTTTCCCATCACGAATGACCCCCTCTCTGAAGCAGCAGCAACTTCCTAACCTTTTTGCTGCAGGTTTTTGTTCTGATTATTTGTCAAGTTGTTTTACTGCTATTTTTTTTTTAAAAATAAATAAATCTTGCACAGCGTTTCGTCTGGGGTGTTTAGAAATTGAAAATATTGATGGCCATTCAGCCCATCACACCAGTGCTAGCACTTTGCATGAACTGTCCAATTTAGCCCCACGCCCAGGATTATTCTCTTTCATCTAGGAGTCAGCAACCTCAAGAGGAAAAAGAGCCCATTTTTAAAATTTTGCTCTAAAAATATCTTGGTGGTGACGGTGGAGTAGTGTTGCTGTCACTGGGCTAGTAATCCAGAGGCCTGGGCTAATGCTGTGGGGACCCGCGTACAGATCCCACCAGCAGCTTGGGGGGGATTGATAATGTCTGCAGTGTAAGGCTAGTTTCAGTCATGGTGATTGTCGTAAAAACCCCATCTGGTTCACTACTGCCCCTTTAGGGAAGGAAATCTGCCGTCCTTACCCGGTCTGGCCTACATGTGACCCCAGACCCACAGCAATGCCCTCTGAATGGCCTTACCAGGCCATGAAAGAATAAAGAAAAAAAATAATGAAGCCAATCAATTCCCTCCTCATTATTGCTGCATGCGGCTGTTTTGATTTTAGTGTAAGATGAAGCACAAATCACTCTGTACCGCAGCATTCCGCACTCTCTCTCCATCGACGCACACATCCCAAGAAAGAATAAACGTTTAAAAAAGCGGCAATTCATTTGACAGTTTCTCACAACTACGACTGCAAAGGTTGTAGCTGTCAAAGTGGGGTCGGTCGACTGAGGTCAGGAGCCACCTATCAGACCCTGGCTGGTGAATTAATCCTTTAAATTCAGCCCTTTGATTTCTCCGCAAGGGTCTGTGAAATCTGATTCCACCTACCCTCAGTGCACTGCAGCTCCAAAAAATCCTCTCTCTCAGGGTATTATTTCAGCGGAGAGAGAGCCAGACTCTGGAATGCTGCAGTACAAAACGAATCACTAAACAGCGACTGAAGGCAAATGGAATATTAGTTTATTTTTCTTTATTCTTTCATGGCCTGGTAAGGCTGCCCATCCCTAATTGCCCTTCACAGGGCAGTTAAGAGTCAGCCACATTGCTGTGGAGTCTGGAGTCACACGTTGAGCCAGACCGGGTAAGGACAACGTTAGCCAGATGGGTTTTTATAACAATAAGCGACAATAGTTTCATGGTCACCATGTCCGAGACTCGCTTTTCAATCCAGGTTTGTTAATTGAATTTAAACTCCAGCAGTTACCAGGCTGGGATTTGACCCCCTGTCCCCACAGCATTCACCTGGGCCTATGGGTTACTAGTCCAGCGACATTACCACTACACCACCATCTTTACTTATTAAACCTTGACTTACTAAAAGTGGGGAAGCCTTACTACAGCTGTTGGTGAGACCACACCCGGAACACTGTGGACAGCTTTAGTCTCCTTATTAAGGAGGGATACACCCGCATTGGAAGCCGTTCAGAGAAGGTTCACTTGGCTGATCCCTGGGATGAAGGGGTTTGTCCAATGAGGAAAGGCTGACCAGGTTGGGCCTATGTCCATTGGAGTTTAGGAGAATGAGAGGTGATCTTATTGAGACAGCTACGATTCTGAGGGAGTGATTGACAGGGTGGATGCTGAGAGGATGTTCCCCACCCCCGTGGGGGAATCTAGAACCAGGGGACAGTTTCAAAATTAGGGGTCTCCCATTTAAGACGGAGATGAAGAGGAATTTCTCTGAGGGTCATTAGTCTTTGGAATTCTCTGCTCCCCAGAAAGCAGTGGAGACTGGGTCAGTGAATATACTCAAAGCTGAGTTAGACAGGGGGGGTCAAGGCTTATGGGGGACAGGCAGGAAAATGGAGTTAACTCAGATCTCATAAGACGTTTAAGTACAGGAGGCCATTCAGCCCATCGTGTCTGTGCCGGTCAACAGAGATCTGACGACACTAATCCCATTTTCCAGGCTTGGCCCATAGCCTTGGAGGCTATGGCAACACAAGTGAATATCTAAATACTTCTTAAATGTTACAAGAGTTTCTGACTCAACCACCCTTTCAGGCAGTGAGTTCCAGACTCCCACCACCCTCTGGGTGAAAATTCCTCTTTTATTTATCCAGTCACGGGATATGGGCTTCGCATTTATTGCCCATCCCTAATTGTCCTTGAGAAGGTGGTGGTGAGCTGCCTTCTTGAACCGCTGCAGTCCATGTGGTGTAGGTACACCCACAGTGCTGTTCGGGAGGGAGTTCCAGGATTTTGACCCAGCGACAGTGAAGGAACGGCGATATATTTCCAAGTCAGGTTGGTGAGTGACTTGGAGGGGAACTTCCAGGTGGTGGTGTTCCCATCTATCTGCTGCCCTTGTGGTTGTGGGTTTGGAAGGTGCTGTCGAAGGAGCCTTGGTGAGTTCTGGCATCTTGTAGATGGTACACACGCTGCTGCTACTGTGTGTCGGTGGTGGTGGGAGTGAATGTTTGTGGATGGGGTGCCAATCAAGCAGCTGCTTTGTCCTGGATGGTGTTGAGCTTTTTGAGTGTTGTGGGAGCTGCACTCATCCAGGCAAGGGAGGAGTATTCCATCACACTCCTGACTTGTGCCTTGTAGATGGTGGACAGGCTTTGGGGAGTCAGGAGGTGAGTTACTCATCGCAGGATTCCCAGCCTCTGACCAGTTACAGCCGTATCTGAAACCGAAATTATCTGAAATCCGCAATGCGATTGGCCCTGAGGGTTTCAGATAACAGATTCCTGAGCTGTAATTTTATTGATGTGAGTGAAACTGCAGAGTGACTTTGTCATTGACATCCCAGTACCTCAGCAATGAGCTTGTTGTCACGAGTGTTTTGATGTGAGTGAAAGCTGCTTCTTGTTCTGTGTCCAGGACCACTGAACATCCTTTGCAGTGAGCTTCTACGGAGGTTCACAATCTGACAGCAAATTGGGATAGAGCTTTGCTCGGTGGTTGACAAATCCAACAAATCGTTGCACCACCTTCACATCTGTTAGTTGCTGCATTGCTGCCACAGCTCCCAACTTAACAGGAGGAGGGCAAAGTCCTTTCACCACCACTACATGGCCTTTGTACTTGACTACGTCATTTTTAGTTGCAGTTTTTTTCTTATTCAGCTTCAGGTTCAGCTGGCAAACTGTCTCTAGCATTCTTACTAGATTCTGATCATGGTCTGCGATGGCTTCTTCCATTGTATCTCCACATCCATAGACCATTAGTTCATCCATGATCACTCCCACTTCTGGGAGATCATCGACTATCTCATGTTGTCTATGATGAATATTATGACCGATGCATTGGTAAAGCGGAGTTATTTAAAAATCCCAGAGGGAAACTTTAAACAACTGTCATAACCTATAATTTTAAGCGTTTTGTTTTGAGATGCGACTCTAAATTCAGGAATCAGACCACCAGTCCTCGAGGTTTTACATTAAACTAAATGAAACGTTTTATTAATTTGCACAGGTTAAAATATATATACACAGCTTCAAATTACTACTATCATAACTTTTAACAAATCCCAAACTAATCTCCATTAAGGCAACGGTAATCCATCGACTTAACCAAACACCAGGCAAAGCATTTTCACCTAATGAATTCAAAATGAGGTTCTTTCCAATGTGGAGCCAGTTGAGGGCTTACAGCTACCTTTTGATCTCACATTGCCTCTGCTCTGCACACCCGAAAACTACTGACGTTATACCTACCAACCCCCATTGAATGTAAATTCTCATTGTATCAACAACCTCTTTGAACTTTACCTTTTAACAATGAAACCCCATTCATTGTACCAATTTTATTAGTAATATAAACATATTGCTTGGTAACTGATAGGAAGGCATCAAGTTTTCACCCCACTTGAATGTTGTATTGAAAAAATGCAAATACACTCTACCTCACTGTTTACATCTCAAACTAGTACATATCAAAGCACCCAGACTAGCTGGCTTTAATCCAGTTAAGACACACCCGGCTAGGCTAAAGCTCTATTTTAAAAGAAAGATATTTTCCAAATATATACATTAATAGCTTCATGACATCCCCTCCTTATCAGAAAATGAACCATCATAATTCTAAAAGACGGTTTCATTTCAATAACCCATCTCACACCATCTCCCATACTCATTACACTTACATTACCAGATGCATACATTAACATAACAATGTGTCTATATTTTATATATATACACACAAGTCTTTGGTATGAACAGAAATCACTCCAATTCAGTGTCCAGGTTGTTTTTTAAAATGTCCAAATTTCCTTTAAGCTTAAGCACTTGGTAATGAATCTGTGAACAGATTTTCTCTTCCAGCAATACGTATAATACCTAGATTAAATAGTTGGAATGATAGACTCCATCTGAAAACACTTGCACTTTTGTCAAAAAATTTGTCCAAAAGCTTCAAAGGATTGTGGTCTATTATAAACAATTGTTCCTGATGAATTATTTGCAACATAAATTTCAAAATGCTGCAACGCTAGCACCAAACCCAAAGTCTCTTTCTCGATCGTTGAATGTCTTCTCTGTTGTACATTCAGCTTCCGTGAAAAATACTTGATCGGTTTATCAATTCCATTGAGTCAGAGAGGTTTACAGCACAGAAAAAGGTCCTTCAGCCCATCGAGTCTGTGCCAGTCAAACAAGTACCTAACTATTCTAATCCTATTTTCCAGCACTAGACTAGCACATCCAAATACTTAGAACCGTAGAAAAGTTACAGCACAGAAGGAGGCCATTCGGCCCACCTTGTCCATGCCAGCCCGAGGACACCCTTTCTAATCCCACCTTCCTGCACCCGGCCCATAGCCCTGCAGCTTACAGCACTTACGGTGCAGATCCAGGTAATTTTTAAAAGAGTTTAGAGTTTCTGCCTCTACCACCAACTTGGGCAGCGAATTCCAGACACCCACTACCCTCTGCCTAAAAAAGTTCTTCCTCATGTCCCCCTACACCTTCTGCCACTTATCTTGAATCTATGTCCCCTGGTTCTAGAATTCTCCACCAAGGGAAACAATTTTATCCTGTCCACTCTATCTATTCCCCTCATAATTTTGTACACCTCAATCAAGTCACATCTCAGCTGCCTTTGTTCTCCTTCTTAAATGTTATGAGGGTTTCTGCCTCCACCACCCTTTCAGACAGTGTTCCAGATTCCCAACCACCCTCTGGGTGAAAAAATTCTTCCTCACATCCCCTCTAAACCTCCTGCTCCTTACCTTAAATCTACACCCCCTGGTTATTGATCCCTCCACCAAGGGGAAAAGTTCCTTCCTGTCTACCCTATCTATGCCCCTCATAATTTTATACTCCAATATTAAATTCCAGTGTCATCTTCTTGTAAGAGTACAGCCCCAATGTCTATATCGCTTGCATCAACGTGCAATTTGAATTGCTTGGTATAATTGGGCGCTGCCAACACTGGTGTCGTAGTTGATACAGTTTTCAAACTATCGAATAACTTCTGACACTCCAGTGCCCATTGAAACTCCTTGTTCTTTTTTAATAGTTCAGTCAGTGGAGCAACCACTTGGCTAAAATTTGGTACAAATTTCCGGTAAAACCCACTCAATGCCCAGAAATCTCAAAACGTCTCGTTTTGTTGTAGGCTCTGGGAAATCCACGATAGCCTTGACTTTCGCATCTCTTGGAACCACCTTACCATATCCAATGGTATGGCCTAGATACGTAACTTATGCTTTTGCAAATTCACTTTTAGCCAAGTTCATCACCAAATTAGCTTCTTGTATTCTAGTAAATAATTCTTCCAGATGCTGTAAATGCTCCTCCCGCGTCTGCCGAAAACAATTAGATCATCAATATAAACAGCACAATTGCTTCTCCCGCAATTACTTTATTTGTAAGTCTTTGATATGTGGCAGGTGCATTTTTCATACTAAATGGCATGACTTTAAACTGATGTAGTCCACTTGGCGTTATCTCCTTTGCTCTCTCCGACAACGATGCCTGCTAATATCCTTTTAGCGAGTCAATTTTTGTAATAAATTTCGATTGTCCCACTTTCCCAATGCAATCTTCCAACCGTGGTATAGGATATGAATCTGATTTTGTCACCACATTCATCTTTCAATAGTGTGATAACTTTGCCGGATTTAATTTATAAGGGCTGTTGCCTTATTGAAGATGATATTTCTGTATATACACCATGTAAAGCTAAATGTGTCTTTCCCAACTTATTTCCTACAAATAAGTTTGTGTGACTGCAATAGCTTTTCCAAATCACTGACACTTGCTTGGAAGGTAACTCGATATTTCAGTTAAATTTTCAAGTACCCCCTCATTATCCAATTTGATTAGAGGAAAATCAATTTCAGAATCCTGCATTTCTACCTCTTTCTCATCATCCACCTTCACTAACACCTCTTTTTGTCCCTCTTCCCGGTCAAAGTACTTTTTAAGCATATTTACATGACACACCCTCTGCTTCTTCTATCTGGAGTATTTATTAAATAATTTACTTCACTCAATTTCTTTTCAATCCTGTAAGGTCCACTAAATCCTGCATTTAACGAATCCCCTAGTACTGGTAATAAAACTAATACTTTCCAGAAACAAAACTGCAAATTTTAGCCGCCTTATCTGCTTTCACTTTCATCACTGCTTGTGGTTTTCCTGTTATTTGACATGTATGACAGGTTCTACAGAATGTGACTACACGCCTATGCAATCCTGGCCAAAAAACACCTCTGTCTTTTTCCTGTGTCCTCCTAATTCCTAAATGTCTCCCCCATTGGAATTTCATGAGCAGTCCTCAGAATCTCATTTCTATAAATTAATGGGATAACCATCTGATGCACCTCCCTCCAGCTTTCATTTGCTGAGACATGATCCAACCACCATTTTCTCATTAAAATATTCCCTCAAAGATAACAACATACTGGAATATATTTTGCTTCTATTTCTGAATAAGCTTTCTGATATAACTATTTTAATTGCAAATCATTTTTTTTGTAACTCCACTAACCTCTTTGAGTTAAACACTCCAACTGAAGTGTCCTGCATTCCTTCCTCCTGAGCAATGTTATCAAACAGTGCAAGCCAACTGGATTTCGACATCTTCTTCCTGCCTTTGAATTTCCTGCTTATCTTGTTTATCTTGTTCTTCCTGATGGGCCTTTGATCTCATTATAATAATCAGAAAACAATCCAGGATGTTCCTTCTGTAGAACTTCTGTTGAAAACACTTCTACAGGCTGCTCAACTACCACAGGCATCACCCACATTTGTGAGAAAAGCAAAAAACTACGGATGCTGGAAATCCAAAACAGAAACAGAAATACCTGGAAAAACTCAGCAGGTCTGGCAGTATCTGTGGAGAGGAACACAGTTAACGTTTCAAGTCCTCATGACCCTTCAACAGAACTCAGTAAAAATAGGAAAGGGGTGAAATATAAGCTGGTTTGGGGGGGTTGTTAGGATAAGTAGTCAGTAATAGGTGGAGATAACCAAAAGATGTCACAGACAAAAGGACAAAGAGGTGTTGAAGGGTCATGAGGACTCGAAACGTCAACTGTACTCTTCGCCGATGCTGCCAGACCTGCTGAGTTTTTCTAGGCGTTTCTGTTTCTGTTTTGGATTTCCAGCATCCGCAGTTTTTTGTTTTTATATTATGTATAAAGAGGTGTTGAAGGTGGTGATATTATCTAAAGGAATGTGCTAATTAAGAGTAGAGAGCAGGACAAGCAAGGTGCAGATAGCTCTAGTGGGGGTGGGGTGGGGGGAAATAATACTAAAAGGGCATAAAAGGTAGAGATAAACAATGGGTGGAAATACATTTAAAAATAATAAGAAATAGGTGGGAAAAGAAAAATATATAAATTATTGTTTTTGTTTTATACAATAATTTATATAGATTTTTCTTTTCCCACCTATTTCCATTATTATATTTCCGATGCTGCCAGACCTACTGAGTTTTTCCAGGTATTTCTGTTTCTGGTTTTGACCCACATTTGTGATCGAGCTGTATCATTACCCAGAATAGATTGGCGTCAAGTTTTCACCCCACTTCTTGAATGCTCTATTCAAAAAATGCAAATGCACCTCTCTGTCTTACATCTCAAACTAGTACACATCAAAGCACCCAGACTAGCTGGCTTTAATCCAATTAAGACACACCCACAGACTAAATCTTTATTTTAAAAGAAAAATATTTTCCAAAATATTATATACATTAATAGCTTCATGACATGATGCTCTTCCAGAGCAGTACATAAGAGCACAACGCGAGTAGGAGCAGGGAGTAGACCATTTGGCCCATCGAGCCTGCTTCACCATTCAATACGATCATGTCTGATCTTGGGCCTCAACTCCATTTTCCTGACCACTCCCCTTATCCCTTAATTCTCTGAGAGGCCAAAAATCTGTCTATCCCGGCCTTAAATATATTCAACAGCGGAGCGTCCACAACCCTCTGGGGTGGAGAGTTCCAAAGATTCACAAACCCTTTGAGTGAAGAAATTTCTCCTCATCTCAGTCCTAAATAATCGGCCTCTTATCCTGAGACCGAGCCCCCGTGTTTTAGATTTCCCGACCAGGTGAAACAATCTCTCAGCGTCCACCCCGTCAAACCCCTTCAGAATCTTGTGTGTTTCAATGAGATCGTCTCTCATTCTTCTAAACTCCAGAGATTATAAACCCAATTTACTCAGCCTCTCATCATCAGACAACCCCCTCATCCCAGGGACCAATCTAGTGAATCTTCACTGTACCGACCCCAGTGTAAGTCTATCCTTTCTTAAATGTGGAGACCAGAACTGCACACGCTACTCCAGATGTGGTCTCCCCAAAACCCTGTACAACTGGAGCGAGATTTCTTTATTCTTGTACTGCGATCTCCTTGTGATGAAGGCCAGTATGCCATTGGCCTTCCTAATTCCTGTACCTGCTTGTTAACATTGTGTTCCTTGTACAAGCATACCCAAGTCTCTTTGGACATCAAACCTTTTAACAAATATTCAGCTTTTCTATTATTTCGACCAAAGTGAATAACGTTATAACCCATTTGCCATCTTGTTGCCTACTCATCTGTCTATATCTAGAAGAACTTGAGCATTGCACTCATCAGGAAAACACGCAAGAAAATACCAATGTCGGGGGAAAAAACGTATTTATACTGTATGAGAAGAGAGCGCTGATTGGTTGGCAGCCGGACTCTTGATTGGTAGAGGCAATGCCATGGAGAATGCACCAGTGGATAGTGACTGACAGTTAACTGCCAAACATTGTTTGAAATTTAAAACCGGCAGCTTGACTCCGATTGCCCTGGGGAGGGGGGGTGGGTGGGTGGCGGTGGTGAACCAGCGAATGGCTGTCACTTATTTTGTTTAGCTGAAACAGGCACAATGTGTGCACATGGGAAGCAAAATAAGTAAATAAATGCAGGAAGGAGACACAAAAAAAGGAGGTCACATGAGAACGACAAGCCAAAGTGTACAAAGGCACTCATTCAAACAATTTCTAACCACAAACTCTATGGGTCCCTGTCTCTGGAGATATTCCTAAGGGGGAACAGTAGCCCAGGTTTAACTGTTGACTGGCAGGGCCATGCCTGTGTTCGTTTCACATGAGCTTCATCCCATCTCTTTCCATCTTCAATCCCTTTCTCCCTCATGCACTAATCAAACATCCCCTTTCATGCATCAAGCCTCATGACGAGCCACAGGCAAACATCTAGCAATCGCTCCGAGGACAGAGCAAATTCCAGGTCAATGGTGTAGCATTCCTGGTTACTGGAACAACATTTCTGTTTAAATTATTCAGTGCTGATCACTTTCATGACAGGTTACTTTCCAGATGACAGCATTATGAAGACCATCGAGTCCCCAGCAATGCTGGCGTAGTGGATGCTGAGCATTTAAATTCAACAGGATTAACAATAAAAATGGAGAATGTAACAACTGGCGATTTTATTTCATTTCTTTTGGAAATAAACATTCATGTTTGCAGCAATTTTGAATTTTCATTTCTTTTGACAATATCTTAAGCGTCTCGTATCTCTGCACACACTATCAGTTTTTACCGTTGCCTGTGTACATTTGTAACGCCACCACTGGGACGTTGGTGTAACTGCAGCGTGACGTTTACATGGGTGGTTTCACATGGGTGAATGTAGACAGAAAATTGATAATAAGAAACATAAAAGTAACAGAATGTCTAACATCCTGTGTGACTGTGACGCAGGTAAACTTTCCCTCCCCGTCCTCCTCGGCCTGTCTGCAACATTTGGACAGGGTTTGACCACACCATCCTCCTCCAGCCCCTCTCCACTGTCGCCCAGCTGGGTGGGACTGCTCTCTCCTGGTCCCGTTCTTATCGATCTAATCGCAGCCAGAGAATCACCGGCAATGGCTTCTCTTCCTGCTCCCACACTGTTACCTCTGGTGTCCCCCCAAGGATCTATCCTTGGCCACCCCCCTCCTATTTCTCATCTACATGCTGCCCCTCGGTAACATCATCCAAAAGCACCGTGTTAGTTTTCACACGTACACTGAGGACACCCAGCTCTACCTCAGCACCTCCTGGCTCGACTCCTCCACTGTCTCTGAATGATCAGACTGCTTATCCAACACCCAGTCCTGGCTGAGCAGAAATTTCCTCCAGTTCATATTGTGGAGACGGCAGCCAATGTTTCCAGTTCTTGCTGCAAAATCTGTTCCCTCGGTACCGACTCCAGTCCTGTCCCTGGCAACAGTTTGAGATTCAGCCAGTCTGTTCACAACATGGGGTCACATTTGACCCCGAGATGAGCTTGACCTCAGACTCATAGACTCAGCCCTTTACAGCACAGGAGGAGGCCATTCGGCCCATCATGTCTGTGCCAATCAACAAAGATCTGACTACATTAACCCCATTTTCCAGCGCTTGGCCCATAGCCCTGGAGGCTATGGTAACGCAAGTGAATATCTAAATACTTCTTAAATGTCACAAGAGTTTCTGACTCAACCACCCTTTCAGGCAGTGAGTCCCAGACTCCCACCACCCTCTGGGTGAAAGAACTTCTCCTCAACTCCCCTCTTAGCCTTCTACCTCTTACCTTAAATCTACACCCCCTGGTTATTGACCCCTCTACTAATGGAAAAAGTGCCTTCCTATCCTCCCTATCTATGTCCCTCATAGTCGTATACACCTCAATCAGGCTCCCTCTCAACCTTCACTGCTCCAAGGGAAACAACCCCAGCCTATCCAATCTTTCCTCATAGCTCAGACCCTCCATCCCAGGCAGCATCCTGGTGAATCTCCTCTGCACCCTCTCCAGTGCAATCACATCCTTCCTATAATGTGATGACCAGAACTGCACACAGTACTCCAGTTGTGGCCTATCCAGCGTTTTATACAGTTCCAGCATAACCTCCCTGCTCTTGTATTCTATGCCTCGGCTAATAAAGGCAAGTATCCCATATGCCTTCTTAACCATCTTATCTACCTGTCCTGCTACCTTCAGGGATCTGTGGATATGCACACCAAGTTCCCTCTGATCTTCAGTACTTTCCAGGGTCCTACCATTCACAGTGTAATCCCTTGCCTTGTTAACCCTCCCCAAGTGCATTACCTCAGTTTTCTGGGTTGAATTCCATTTGTCACTGCTCTGCCCACCTGACCAGTCCATTGATATCCTCCTGCAGTTTACTATCCTCCTCACTATTTACCACCCGACTAATCTCCCTGTCATCCGTGAACTTCTTGATCACACCCCCTACATTTAAGCCCAAATCATTTATATACACCATAAACAGCAAGGGCCCCAGCACCGAGCCCTGCGGAACCCCACTGGAAACAGACTTCACAACATCCCTCTACCATCACCCCCTGCTTCCTGCCTCTCAGCCAATTTTGGATCCAACGTGTCACTTTCCCTTGGATCCCATGGGCTCTTACTCCCCTCCTCACCGTGATCCACCCAGTTCCACAGGGAACAAGTCAGCAAAGTCCTGGATTTTCCTCAATGTGGGTGTTGAGTCGAACACGAGGCTTGTCCAGGCTGGATGTGGTCTGTAGTGGGAAGGAGTGCTGCACTGTCAGAGGTCTTCCCTCCAAATGGGATGTGAAACTCAGGCACCCCCCCCCACCACCAACCTCACCACTTCCAAAGATCCCCAGGGATGCAGGGACCTCTCCGGGCATCCCAGAGACACCTGGCACTGAGCCAAAAGAGAAAGTAAAGTGGCTATTCATCCCCATGTTGTAGATGGTGGAGCAAAACTGTTTCTGCGTTCACCAAATGTCCCAAAACACAGGATTGACATTGAGGTGGAGGCTGATCAAACATCTGGGCCTTCTCTCTCGATCTGCCTCAGCCCCTGTGAAGCGGGAGTCTCCGCCACACTGGTCTGGAGTCTCCAGAACTTCCCTGGACCCAATCAACCTGAATCCAGCCCCTGTGGGCGGCTCCAGGTCCTGAGGCCCAGGGTCAGGCAGCACGAATCTGGTCCAGCAGGTTCTGCAGCTTGCAGACGAACAGGGCCATGTACTTGGAGACCAGCGAACAGTCTCGGCCGTCATTCACCAAGCGCCACATCGGCAGAAACTCCCCCGCGGACACGTGATGGGAGGCGATTATGGACTTGTAGCAGCACTGGCTGAAGTGGAAGCGAAGACCACCCGACATCTTGGATGTGTGGGTGGGCAGCACGCCCATCCGCTTGGCACAGATCCCAACAAAGACG
Source organism: Cetorhinus maximus (assembly GCF_964194155.1). Taxonomy (NCBI): domain Eukaryota; kingdom Metazoa; phylum Chordata; class Chondrichthyes; order Lamniformes; family Cetorhinidae; genus Cetorhinus; species Cetorhinus maximus. The sequence goes on from NW_027597334.1 coordinate 68,214, forward strand.
TCCTCAATGCTCAGCAGCGGCACAGAGAGGGCAGCCACGTAGACCTTGTGTGCCATGTCTCCGGACAGCACGTAGGAGGTGCCACTGCAGTAGTTTGGGTAGGTGTCTGCCGGGTACACTTCCTCCGACACATAGTAGAGGCTGCTGACGTTACGGACTGCCCGAACATTCGTGTGGACTCTCCCCAGATACAGATCGGTCAGCCCATTGCCCAGTCCCATCAGGAGCTCGACCAGGTTCTCATAGTTCAGGAAGACGTCGTCATCGACCTTCAGGAGGTACTGGGCTGTGGGACAGTAAGTGGCGAACCAGCGCATCACCATGATGGTCTTAAACGTCAGGTTGAGGTAGGTGTCCACAAAGCGGCCTTGCACCACATCCTGGTAGCTCCTGGATTCCCAGTCAATAACCTCCTGCTCCTTCGAGGACTCGGGCGTTCCCAGGGCAAAGAGGGTCCTCACTGGCCGGCCCCGGACCTCCCGCACGGAGCCCCAGCTCCTCCTGATAGCTTCCCGGTTCTGGAGGTGCGCTGGCTTGCTAATCACAAAGCTCACCAGGAAGATGTCAGAGCCGGCGCAGAACCTGGAGTTGGCCACCCGGTAGAACTTGGAGGCCTCTGGCTTGAGGGAACCGGCGTCGAAGAGAGCAGCCTTTTCCCGCATCCGAGAGACCCTCTGGTCCGAGAGGGAGCCGGGCAGAGGGCTCAGGAGCCATTCCTCGATGGAGCCAACTGAGAAGACAGTCACCAGCAGGGCAGAGGCAGCCGCCAGCAGCAACGCGGCCAGGAGACGGGACACCCTGGACTTCACCAGGTGGTGGGGCACAACATGGGGGCAGCGGACAGGCAATAGACAACAGCAAAGTTGCACCAGCAGCTGTGTTATCCATCTCCAGGAGAGACTAAGCATCGCCTGCACACAAAAGAAAACACACAAATCAGACACACCAAATACAGAAAACAGCCCTCAACCCCCTGACCTCAAATTACAGCAACAACCTCCAGAAACCCCAGTGGAACTCACAACCATCCTCGTGTTAGCACTGAGAATATCCCAACGTCAAATCCACAGCCCGCATTTATCCAACCATTTACTCCAAACCGCACCACGTCAATATGCACCATCACCCTGGATCAATCCCAAACTAATCCCACTGCCCCGCTCTCTCCCCATAGCCCTGTATCAACCCCCAAACTAATCCCACTACCCCGCTCTCTCCCCATAGCCCTGTATCAATCCCAAACTAATCTCACTGCCCGCTCTCTCCCCATAGCCCTGTATCAATCCCCAAACTAATCCCACTGCCCCACTCTCTCCCCATAGCCCTGTATCAATCCCAAACTAATCCCACTGCCCCACTCTCTCCCCATAGCCCTGTATCAATCCCCAAACTAATCCCACTGCCCCGCTCTCGCCCCATAACCCTGTATCAATCCCAAACTAATCCCACTACCCCACTCTCTCCCCATAGCCCTGTATCAACCCCCAAACTAATCCCACTACCCCGCTCTCTCCCCATAGCCCTGTATCAATCCCAAACTAATCCCACTGCCCCGCTCTCTCCCCATAGCCCTGTATCAATCCCCAAACTAATCCCACTGCCCCACTCTCTCCCCATAGCCCTGTATCAATCCCAAACTAATCCCACTGCCCCACTCTCTCCCCATAGCCCTGTATCTATCCCCAAACAAATCCCACTGCCCCACTCTCCCCATACCCTGTATCAATCCCAAACTAATTCCACTCCCCACTCTCTCCACATAGCCCTGTATCAATCCCAAACTAATCCCACTGCCCCGCTCTCTCCCCATAGCCCTGTATCAATCTCAAACTAATCACACTGCCCCGCTCTCTCCCCATACCCTGTATCAATCCCCAAACTAATCCCACTGCACCGCTCTCTCCCCATAGCCCTGTATCAATCCCCAAACTAACCCCACTGCCCCGCTCCCTCCCCCTAAAAGGGGAATAATCACAGGAGGGGGATCAGACTGGGTGGGATATTAAAGGGTTTGGGGAGTGAGTGGGATTAGACTGGGTGGGATATTAAAGGGTTTGGGGAGTGAGTGGGATTAGACTGGGTGGGATATTAAAGGGTTCGGGGAGTGAGTGGGATCAGACTGGGTGGGATATTAAAGGGTTTGGGGAGTGAGTGGGATCAGACTGGGTGGGATATTAAAGGGTTTGGGGAGTGAGTGGGATCAGACTGGGTGGGATATTAAAGGGTTTGGGGAGTGAGTGGGATCAGACTGGGTGGGATATTAAAGGGTTTGGGGAGTGAGTGGGATTAGACTGGGTGGGATATTAAAGGGTTCGGGGAGTGAGTGGGATCAGACTGGGTGGGATATTAAAGGGTTTGGGGAGTGAGTGGGATCAGACTGGGTGGGATATTAAAGGGTTTGGGGAGTGAGTGGGATCAGACTGGGTGGGATATTAAAGGGTTTGGGGAGTGACTGGGTGACTGGGTGGGCTGTAAAAACCGATCTGGGTCACTAATGCCCCTTTAGGGAGGGAAATCTGCCCTCCTTACCCGGTCTGGCCTACATGTGACTCCAGACCCACAGCGATGTGTTTGACACTTAACTGCCCCCTGAAATGGCCGAGCAAGTCACTCAGTTCAAGGGCAATTAGGGATGGGTAACAAATGCTGACCCTGCCAGTGACTCCCCGATCCCCTGACAGAATAAAGGGAATGACAGATAGCCAGGGTCTCTGAACTTAGCCAAATAACCACAGCCAATTGACCTACTGACATTGCTGCATCTAAAAACCCACAGTAACTGGCATCTCTGTAAACCGGAAAAACATATATCTATATATACACGCTATCAGATTGCCCCCAGTCACAGGAGGCACTGGACCAAAGGTAAAGTGTTAAAACAGTCAAGGTAAGAGGGAGAGAGAGACAGATATAGACACACACAGACCAGGATAGACACTCACACACACGCGCCCAGGATAGACACACACACACACACACACACACAGACCCCAGGATAGACACTCACACACACACGCCCAGGATAGACACTCACACACACACACACCCCCAAGATAGACACTCACACACACACACACACACACCCCCCCTAGACACACACACGCCCAGGATAGACACTCACACACACACACACCCCCAAGATAGTCACACACACACACACACACACCCCCCCAAGATAGACACTCACACACACACACACACCCCTAAGATAGACATTCACACACACACACACACACACACACCCCCCCAAGATAGACACTCACACACACACACACACACACACACCCCCCTAGACACACACACCCCCAAGATAGACACTCACACACACACACACCCCCAAGATAGACACTCACACACGCACACCCCCCCAAGATAGACACTCACACACACACACACACACACACACACCCCAAGATAGACACTCACACACACACACAGACCCCAGGATAGACACTCACAAACACACACCCCCAAGATAGACACACACACACACACAGACCCCAGGATAGACACTCACACACACACACACCCCCCCCCCAAGATAGACACTCACACACACACACATACCCCCCCAAGATAGACACTCAAACACACACACCCCCAAGATAGACACTCACACACACACGCACCCCCCCCCAAGATAGACACTCACACACACACACCCAAGATAGACACTCACACACACACACACACACACACACCCCCAAGATAGACACTCACACACACACACCCCCAAGATAGACACTCACACACACACACACACCCCCAAGATAGACACTCACACACACACACACACACACCCAAGATAGACACACACACACACACAACCCCCCAAGATAGATACACACACACACACACACCTCAAGATAGTCACTCACACACACACACACACACACCCCCCAAGATAGACACTCACACATACACACACGCCCCCCCAAGATAGACACTCACACACAAACACACACGCCCAAGATAGACACTCACACACACACCTCAAGCTAGACACACACACACACACCCAAGATAGACACACACACACACCTCAAGCTAGACACACACACACACACCCTAGACACACACACACACACCCAAGATAGACACACACACACACACACCCAAGATAGACACACACACACACCCCCCCAAGATAGACACTCACACACACACACACACACACCCAAGATAGACACACACACACACACACACACCCAAGATAGACACACACACACACACCCCAAGATAGACACTCACACACACACACACACCCAAGATAGACACTCACACACACACACACACCCAAGATAGACACACACACACACACACACACCCATGATTGACTCTCACACTCACGCACACACCCCCAAGATCGACACACACACACACCCCAAGATAGACAAACATACACATACACACACTCGATCGATAGACAGAGAGACACACACATAAAAATAGAAAGACGCGCACACAGAGCCACATTCAGTCAGTCAGACAGACAGACAGAGAGAGAGAGACAGACAGACAGACACTGTCAGATAACCGAGTAGACCAGACAGAACCTTTCCTTCCTCCTGACAGCCGGTCACTGGGTTATACTGGGAATCCTCTGCTCCCTGTCGGAGTGAGGCCGCTCTGTCTGCAGGGGTCTGTCCATCGGAGAGAGGATCGCGGACTGTCTGCTCTGCTCTGCCTGTGTGCTGGGTGCAGCAGTGTCAGACCAGCTCTGCTCTGCTGTCTCCTCTCCTCCAGCAAGGAAGATCCAGACAATGTCTCCTCCCCCTCTCTCTCTCTCCTCGCCTCCTTCCTGCATAAATCCCTCTCCTACCTTAGACCCAGCAGCTCAGCAAAAACCAGGAGCTTTCCCCACAATAAAATCACCCACTCCTGGTTGTTGTTCAATCTGGTTTGACAGTCGGTTTATAAACCTCCTATTGTTAATTTCAGCCCCATAACCAGCCCCCAGGCTCCTCACCAAAACCAGCTAAACTGCTACACAGGAAATGTGTTTATAAACCTCCTTATCCTCCCTCCCCCCACCCCCAGGTTCACTCTCTTTATTCAGCTGTGGGACCTGGGCCCTCCCTAGCACAGGCAGCATTTATTACCCATCCCTAATCACCCTCAGGTTTGCCCCTTCTGGCTGCCCGGGCAATATTGGAGCTGCCCACTGACCGACTGAGGGCTTCAGAGACCAGCCAGTGTTGGTGTGTCTGCGCTGGAGGCTGGATTGGGGGTGAGGGGCCAAAGGCCGGGAACCAGCACCTCAGCCCATCCCCGCAGGACACCCACCATCCCCACAGGGCACTCACCATCCCCACAGGACACTCACCGTCCCCACAGGACACTCTCCATCCCCACAGGACACTCACCGTCCCCACAGGACACTCACCGTCCCCACAGGACACTCTCCGTCTCCACAGGACACCCACCGTCCCCACAGGACACTCTCCATCCCCACAGGACACTCTCCATCCCCACAGGACACTCTCCATCCCAACAGGGCACTCACCATCCCCACAGGACACTCACCGTCCCCACAGGACACTCTCCATCCCCACAGGACACTCACCGTCCCCACAGGACACTCACCGTCCCCACAGGACACTCTCCGTCTCCACAGGACACCCACCGTCCCCACAGGACACTCTCCATCCCCACAGGACACTCTCCATCCCCGCAGGACACCCATCGTCCCCACAGGACACTCTCCATCCTCTTGCACTTAGTAAACACACAGGCAGTTTAAATTCCCAAGAGCAGGGAGATGGAATACACCAGATTCACACAAACATAGAAACATAGAAACTAGGAGCAGGAGTAGGCCATTCGGCCCTTCGAGCCTGCTCCCCCATTCATTATGATCATGGCTGATCATCCAACTCAATAACCTGCTCCCGCTTTCTCCCCATATCCTTTGATCCCTTTCACCCCAAGAGCTATATCTAACTCCTTCCTGAAAACATACAATGTTTTGGCCTCAACTACTTTCTGTGGTAACGAATTCCACAGGCTCACCACTCTCTGGGTGAAGAAATTTCTCCTCATCTCAGTCCTAAATGGTCTATCCCATATCCTCAGACTGTGACCCCTGGTTCTGGACTCTCCCATCATTGGGAACATCCTTCCTGCATCTACCCTGTCTAGTCCTGTTAGAATTTTATAGGTTTCTATGAGATCCCCCCTCATTCTGCCAGTGAATATAATCCTAACCGACTCAATCTCTCCTCAAATGTCAGTCCCGCCATCCCAGGAATCAGTCTGGTAAACCTTCGCTGCACTCCCTCTATAGCAAGTACATCCTTCCTCAGATAAGGAGACCAAAACTGCACACAATATTCCAGGTGTGGTCTCACCAAGGCCCTGTATAATTGCAGCAAGACATCCCTGTTACTGTACTCGAATCCTCTGGCTATGAAGACCAACATACCATTTGCCTTCTTTACCGCCTGCTGCACCTGCATGCTTACCTTCAGCGACTGGTGTACGAGGACACCCAGGTCTCGTTGCACATTCCCCTCTCTCAATTTATAGCCATTCAGATAATAATCTGCCTTCCTGTTTTTGCTACCAAAATGGATAACCTCACATTTATCCACATTATACTGCATCTGCCATGCATTTGCCCACTCACTCAGCTTGTCCAAATCACACTGAAGCATCTCTGCATCCTCCTCACAGCTCACCCTCCCACCCAGCTTTGTGTCATCCGCAAATTTGGAGATATTACATTTAGTTCCGTCATCTAAATCATTAATATATATTGTGAATAACTGGGGTCCCAGCACCGATCCCTGCGGTACCCCACTAGTCACTGCCTGCCATTCGGAAAAAGACCCGTTTATTCCTACTCTTTGTTTCCTGTCTGCCAACCAGTTTTCTCTCTATCTCAATACACCACCTCTATCCCATGTGCTTTAATTTTACTCAACAGCTTTGGCCACATCGCTGCCCTCGGCTGCCTGTCCTGGAACCCGATTTGAAGCAGCAGCTACCAGCCCAGAAACCAGGACATTTAACCCCACCCCACACCGCTGGACCCCCAGATTCATGTGACCCAAAGGTGTTGGGGGGCGATGGGACAAGGGAGTTAGCTGACAGATCAGGAGTGGAAGGCAGCACAGGATCAAGGGGCTAAATGACCACATCGTGTCCCTCTGGACGGAGACCGTCACCCTCTGTCACAAGGTCATTCAGGAATAAATTTCACAGTAAACTGGACAAATTCTTAAAGAGTAAAGGCATCCAGGGCTATTGGAAAAGAGAAATATCGATTTCCAGGAGGTATTTGTACAGTCCCTTTCGGGAGACTGTTAGCTGGTCGAAACTCATGAAATTTAAGACAATTCACTTAGCTGGGGAGGAAATGATCTGTGTGACTGGAGACAGAGTGGGGGTAATGGGCAGATAATCTAACTGGCAGCATGTGACAAGTCGGAGCCTTAACAATTAACTGTATTTCTTAATGACTAAGACGGTTGGATAGAAAGCAACAGAACCAACGATTCCAGTTACACAAGGATAAGTATCATTGTAAGCAGTGTAGATGGAAGCAAAAACTGTTACAACACTGGAGGTCAGTCATCTCAGCTCCAGGACATCACTGCAGGAGTTCCTCAGCGTAGTGTACTCGGCCCAACCATCTTCAGCTGCTTCATCAATGACCTTCCTTCCATCATAAGGTCAGAAGTGGGGATGTTCACTGATGATCGCACAATGTTCAGCACCATTCACGACTCCTCAGATACTGAAGCAGTCCATGTCCAAATGCAGCAAGACCTGGACAATATCCAGGCTTGGGCTGACAAGTGGCAAGTAACATTCACACCACACAAGTGTCAGGCAATGACCATCTCCAACAAGAGAGAATCCAACCATCGCCCCTTGATGTTCAATGGCATTACCATCACTGAATCCCCCACTATCAACATCCTGGGGGTTACCATTGACCAGAAACTGAACTGGACTAGCCATATGAATACTGTGGCCTCAAGAGCAAGTCAGAGGCTACGAATCCTGCAATGAGTAACTCACCTCCTGACTCCCCAAAGCCTGTCCACCACCTACAAGGCACAAGTCAGGAGTGTGATGGAATACTCCCCACTTGCCTGGATGAATGCAGCTCCCACAACACTCAAAAAGCTCGACACCATCCAGGGCAAAGCAGCCCATTTGATTGGCACCACATCCACAAACATTCACTCCCTCCACCACCGATGCACAGTAGCAGCAGTGTGTACCATCTACAAGATGTACTGCAGGAATTCACCAAGGCTCCTTTGACAGCACCTTCCAAACCCACGACCACTACCATCTAGAAGGACAAGGGCAGCAGATAGATGGGAACACCACCACCTGGAAGTTCCTCTCCAAGCCACTCACCATCCTGATTTGGAAATATATCACCGTTCCTTCACTGTCACTGGGTCAAAATCCTGGAATGCCCTCCCTAACAGCGCTGTGGGTGTACCTACACCACATGGACTGCAGCAGTTCAAGAAGGCAGCTCATCACCACCTTCTCAAGGGGCAATTAGGGATGGGCAATAAATGCTGGCCCAGCCAGCGAAGCCCACATCCTGTGAATGAATAAATGAAGAAGAATGATGTCCTCCTGTCCTTATGGATAGGTTCCATCACCCTCTGTCAGACAATTCATAATAACTTTCAAAAGTGAACTGGATAAATTGTTAAAGGGGGAAGTATCCTGGGCTATGGGAAAAGAGGAGAGGAGGGGCATTAATTAGTAACTGAATCAGAGATAACAAAGGCACCATTTGCTGAAAGACCATCTTCTCTGCTCTATGCTTCTATCTGCCAACAACGTTTGGTATATGTCTCTTTAAGCTTCACCACAGAATGAAGCTGGTTATTTATCCAGCTTTATGATTAATAATGTCAGCCGTTAATGGCAGTTTAGCCTGTGGTGCAGGAATGAACTGAATATTTAAACTTTAGGGATGTGGGTATCACTGGCTGGGCCAGTATTTATTACCCATCCCTAATTGCCCCTTGAGAAGGTGGTGGTGAGCTGCCTTCTTGAACCACTGCAGTCCATGCGGTGTAGGTACACCCACAGTGCTGTTAGGGAGGGAGTTCCAGGATTTTGTCCATGTGGTGTAGGTACATCCACAGTGCTGTTAGGGAGGAAGTTCCAGGATTTTGACCCAGTGACAGTGAAGGAACGGTGATATATTTCCAAGTCAGGATGGTGAGTGACTTGGAGGGGAACTTCCAGGTGGTGGTGTTCCCATCTATCTGCTGCCCTTGTCCTTCTAGATGGTAGTGGTCGTGGGTTTGGAAGGTGAGGTTTAGTTTATGAAGTAAATTCCTCCATTTGAAGAGAGCTCATTTCTGTAAAACACACAGCTCTAATGTCACTGATAACATCATAACAGCTCCACATTGCTTAATATTTGACTGTGATTGGAATGAATGAATAAAGTTGTCTTGGAATTACATTAAGGATGAGAAATTATGGAGACTCTGTTGGGGAACGAGTCCACAGTTTCCTGCTTTCTGCTCCTCCTCTCAGTGTTCCCCCAGTGAATTCACACTGCCCTTTCTCTCAGTTACTGCAGTGTCAGTAAACGCTGGCTGATCCTCGATCTGGAACACTGACCTCAAACAGCAGTACATACATTTCCAAACAATGTGTTCTCTTTCTGTATCTGTTCTGACTCAGAGCAGACAAACCCGCCAATTTACTCTCCCCACCAAAACAAAATGGTTGGGACTTTGATCAGCACAGCCTTCAGATACTGTGACTGCAGAGATAACCAAAACACAAAGGCCCATTGTTTCAGCTCGAGAGGACTTTCAACCCAGGAGCAACATAGTCACACACACACACTCAATAAGTACACTCAACCATCCCATTAAACACTGCATCCTTACCCCCGGGGCCCCCTCAGGATTTATCCTTAGCACCTTCACTTCCTTATCATTGAGTGAGATAGGGAGGAGTGTAGAGGCTGGAGGAGGTTACAGAGATAGGGAGGGGTGTACAGGCTGGAGGAGGTTACAGAGATAGGGAGGGGTGTACAGGCTGGAGGAGGTTACAGAGATAGGGAGGGGTGTACAGGCTGGAGGAGGTTACAGAGATAGGGAGGGATGTACAGGCTGGAGGAGGTTACAGAGATAGGGAGGAGTGTAGGGGCTGGAGGAGGTTACAGAGATAGGGAGGGGTGTACGGGCTGGAGGAGGTTACAGAGATAGGGAGGGGTGTAGGGGCTGGAGGAGGTTACAGAGATAGGGAGGAGTGTAGGGGCTGGAGGAGGTTACAGAGATAGGGAGGGGTGTAGGGGCTGGAGGAGGTTACAGAGATAGGGAGGGGTGTAGGGGCTGGAGGAAGGGACAGAGATAGGGAGGGTTGTAGGGGCTGGAGGAGGTTACAGAGATAGGGAGGGGTGTACAGGCTGGAGGAGGTTACAGAGATAGGGAGGGATGTAGGGGCTGGAGGAGGTTACAGAGATAGGGAGGGATGTAGGGGCTGGAGGAGGTTTAGGAGATAGGGAGGGGTGTAGGGGCTGGAGGAGGTTTAGTAGATAGGGAGGGGTGTATGGGCTGGAGGAGGTTACAGAGATAGGGAGGGATGTAGGGGCTGGAGGAGGTTACAGAGATAGGGAGGGGTGTAGGGGCTGGAGGGGGTTACAGAGATAGGGAGGGGTGTAGGGGCTGGAGGAGGTTACAGAGATAGGGAGGGATGTAGGGGCTGGAGGAGGTTACAGAGATAGGGAGGGGTGTAGGGGCTGGAGGAGGTTACAGAGATAGGGAGGGATGTAGGGGCTGGAGGAGGTTACAGAGATAGGGAGGGGTGTAGGGGCTGGAGGGGGTTACAGAGATAGGGAGGGGTGTAGGGGCTGGAGGAGGTTACAGAGATAGGGAGGGGTGTACAGGCTGGAGGAGGTTACAGAGATAGGGAGGGATGTAGGGGCTGGAGGAGGTTACAGAGATAGGGAGGGATGTAGGGACTGGAGGAGGTTACAGAGATAGGGAGGGATGTAGGGGCTGGAGGAGGTTTAGGAGATAGGGAGGGATGTAGGGGCTGCAGGAGAATGGAAAGATAGGGAGTGTTGTTGGGAGTATGGAGATTTCAGTGATGGGGGGAGGGATCTTTCCGGCCCCATCTCAGTGGGATTGGGTGTGGGAAATTGAGGGAGCCTTTCTGATGTGTATTGAGTTTGTTGTGAGTGTGGACTGTGTGGTGAAGGGAGCAGGAAAGCTCCTTGTTGAGGGTCGGTGAGTTGTGCTGCCTGTGAACACGGCACAGCCTCAATGGTAGCACCTGCTGCTCACAGCTCCTGCACTGAGAGACTAGGTGCTGTACCTCCATCTCTCTCCGATGGCCCTCAGCTTCTCCGGCACATGTCCTGGAGTCTGACCGATGGGGCTCTTCACAATAACGGGAGCGCCAGTCAATGCCAGCTCTGGCTGGTGTTTCTCAGTGACAGACTCCAATCTGAACTGCTGTTGGAAACGTGTACATTCTCTGAATATGCTTCTCCTGCCTCCTTTACAAACCAGGTCCTGGTGTTGTTTTTTTAATCGGGAGTGGGGATGGGTGCGGTGGAGGCTGGGCAAAGGTTGGGAATTCGGAGAGGTTCAGCCAACCAATCAGATCAGACGCTAAGGTAAAAGCAAAAAACTGCGGGAGAAACAGAGTCACATGGGGACTCGAACCACTAACTCCTTTCCTCTCTCCACGGACACTGCCAGACCTGCTGAGGTTTTCCAGCATTTTCTGTTTTTGTTTCAGATTTCCAGCATCCACAGTATTTTGCTTTTACCAAGATGCTGTATTGAATATACAGGACTGGTCTATATTTACCCTACCTTTACGTACAGTAGATAAGTTACCAGGACTGGATAAGATGAGTCCAAAGGTAAAGAGGCACTAGTGATAATCTTCCAGTCTTCCTTAGACACTGGGGAGGTGCCAGAGGACTGGAGAACTGCCAATGTTACACCCTTGTTTGAAAAGGAGTGTCAGGATAAAGCTGGCAACTATAGGCCAGCCAGTTTGACCTCAATGATAGGGAAACTTCTGGAAACTATAGTACGGGATAAAATCAATAATCACTTAGACAAGTGCATGATAATTAAGGAAAGCCAGTATGGGTTCATCAAGGGAAAATCATGTTTAACTAACTTGCTGGAGTTTTTTTAATGAGGTAACATGGAAGGTTGATAAAGGAGACGTTGTTGATGTGGTGTGAGAAAGAAACATCACCTCAAGGGTTAAATTATAAAGGGAAGTAAGAACAGAATATTAAGAAGAACAAGCCTGGACAGGTGAAATTACCAGAGGTCAAAGGTTAGGCAAAGAGTAGATAAAAAGGATAAACACAAACAGGTGTTGTCTCAAGCAATGAATTGTACCTTGTTAAAGAGAGACCTGTGGTTGTTGGTATTTTTCCTTGACAGGTGTATATGGATTTTCAAAAGGCATTTGACACAGTGCCACACAACAGACCTGTGAGCAAAATTCTAGGTTGTGGAATAAAGGGGAAAGTGGGCATTTGGATAAGAAATTGGCTGAGTGACAGGAAACAGAGAATAGTGATAAATAGTTGTTTTTCAAATTGGAGGAAGGTTTGTACTGGAGTTCCTCAGGGGCCAGTGTTAGGATCTTTGCTCTTCCTGATATATATTAATGACCTAGACTGTGTTGGGCAGGGCATGATTTCAAAATTTGTAGATGATACGAAGATTGGAAATGTTGTCAACTGTGATGGAATAGTCTTGAACTTCAAAAGGACATAGACATGTTGCTGGATTGGGCAGACAAGTGGCAGATGAAGTTCAATGCAGAGAAGTGTGAGGTTATTCGTTTTGGCAGGAAATATATGGCGAGACGGTATAAAATAAAGGGAGACCCTCTAAAGGAGGAACAGAGGGACCTCAGTGTATATGTACATAGGTCATTGAAGATGGCAGGGCATGTTGAGAGAGCAGTTAATAAAGCATATAGTACCTTAGTTAGGCTTTATTAATAGGGGCATTATGAATAAGACATTAGTTAGGCCTCATCTGGAGTACTGTGTCCAGTTCTGGGCGCCATACTTGAGGAAGGATGTGAAAGCTTTGGAGAGAGTACAGAGGAGATTCACAAGAATGATTCCCGGGATGAAGAACTGTAGCTATGAGGATAGATTGGAGAGGTTGTGACTGTTTTCCTTGGAGAAAAGAAGGCTGAGAGGAGACTCGATAGAGGTATTCAAGATCCTGCGGGGTATGGACAGGGTAAATAGTGAGAAACTGTTCCCACTCAAGCGAACATCAAAAACCAAAGGGCACAGATTCAAAATAATTGGCAAAAGGGGTAAATGTGATGTGAGGAAAGGTTTTATTCACCCAGAGGGTGGTTGGAGTCTGGAACAAACTTCCTGAAAGGGTGGTGGAGGCAGGTTTGATCGAGGTATTGAAAAGGGAATTGGATTGCTACCTGAAAAGAGAGAATGGGCAAGGTTACAGGGAAAAGGGAGTGGGGCTAGGTGGAATGTTCTTTCAGAGGGCCAGTCCAGACTTGATGGGCTGAATGGCCTCCTTCTGCATGTTAAAGATACTTGTGGCAGTTCTGTAATTCTGGAAATAGGAGGAGACAGTGGTGTAGTGGTATTGTCACTGGGCTAGTAATCCAGAGGCCCAGGCTAATTCTCTGGGAACATGGGATCAAATCCCACCCTAGCAGCTGGTGCAATCTAGACTCCATTAATAAATGTTAGAATTGAATTGAAAAGTGATGTCCATTTTGCTGATTGTTGTAAAAACCCATCTGGTTCGCTAATGCCCTTTAGGGGAGGAAATCTTCTACCCTTACCCTGTCTGGGCTACATGTGACTCCAGACCCACAGCAATGTGATTGACTCTGAACTGCCCTCTGAAATTTGTGCCACACAAGTGCTAGGCAATGACCATCTACAACAAGAGAGAATCCAACCATCGCCCCTTGATGTTCAATGGCATTACCATCACTGAATCCCCCCAGTATCAACATCCTGGGGGTACCATTGACCAGAAACTGAACTAGACCAGCCATATAAATACTGTGGCTACAAGAGCAGGTCAGAGGCTGGGAATCCTGCAGTGAGTAACTCACCTCCTGACTCCCCAAAGCCTGTCCACCATCTACAAGGCACAAGTCAGGAGTGTGATGGAATACTCCCCACTTGCCTGGATGAGTGCAGCTCCCACAACACTCAAGAAGCTCAACACCATCCAGGACAAAGCAGCCCCACTTGATTGGCACCACATCCACAAACATTCACTCCCTCCACCACCGACGCACAGTAGCAGCAGTGTGTGTACCATCTACAAGATACACTGCAGGAATTCACCAAGGCTCCTTCGACAGCACCTTCCAAACCCACGACCACTACCATCTAGAAGGACAAGGGCAGCAGATACATGGGAACACCACCACCTGGAAGTTCCCTTCCAAGTCACTCACCATCCTGACTTGGAAATATATCGCCGTTCCTTCACTGTCGCTGGGACAAAATCCTGGAACTCCCTCCCTAACAGCACTGTGGGTGTACCTACACCACATGGACTGCAGCGGCTCAAGAAGGCAGCTCACCACCACCTTCTCAAGGGCAGTTAGGGATGGGCAATAAATACTGGCCCAGCCAGTGATACCCACATCCTGTGAATGAATGAGAAAATACAAGAATCATGGAATGGTTACAGCACATAAGGAAGCAGATTGGCCTTCGTTGCCTGTGCTGCCCCCTCTGCAACCCTGCTCCCAGACCTTTCCCTGTATCCCCGCAAAACTTTCCTCTCAGATAGCAATCCCTTTGCAAAGCTACAATTGACCCTGTCTCCACTACACTCTCAGACAGTGCATTCCAGACCCTAACCACTCGATTGACCCTGTCTCCACCACACTCTCAGACAGTGCATTCCAGATCCTAACCACTCGATTGACCCTGTCTCCACCACACTCTCAGACAGTGCATTCCAGATCCTAACCACTAACTCTTTGAAAAAGTTTCCCCTCACTTCCCTTTTGGCACTTTTCCATTTCATCATCAATCTGCGCCCTCTGGTTCTCCATCTTCCCTCACGCCAGTGGGTACAGTTCCTCCCCTAGCTACTCTGTCCAGACCCCTCCTGGTTTACAGTCCCAGGACATGGTGTGCAAGCTGGGATTGTCGAGATACTGCCGCTTCAGTGAGCAGTACTGTCTGTCGAACTGCACTGTCTGAGACAGGGTCCTCTCTAGCATAAGCAACAATTACTTTCTGCTCCAGCGAGTGAACCAAAGAACCTCTTGCCAAACAACTCTCGACATGTCACAGAGCATTTCAAACAATTTACCAACAAGATATGGAAAACCTATGTTAAAAGGATCATGCTAGAATCCTAGAATACTGTGAACAGTTTTGGTCCCCTTATCTAAGGAACGGTATACTGGCATTGGAGGCAGACCAGAGAAGTTTCACTAGGTTGATCCCGGGGATGGAGGGATTTTCTTATGAGGAGAGGTTGAGTAGGTTGTGCCTGTACTCATTGGAGTTTAGAAGAATGAGAGACAACCTTATTGAAACATATAAGATTCTTAGGGGGCTTGAACAGGGTAGATGCTGAGAGGTTGTTTCCCCTTGTGGGAGAGTCTAGGACCAGAGGGCATAATCTCAGAGTAAGGAGGCACCCATTTAAGACAGAGATGAGGAGGAATTTCTTCTCTCAGAGGGTAGTCAATCTGTGGAATTCTTTACCGCAGAGGGCTGTAGAGGCTGGGTTGTTAAGTATATTCAAGGCTGAGATAGACTGGTTTTTAATCAGTAAGGGAATCAAGGTTTATGGGGAAAAGGCAGGATAGTGGAGTTGAGGATTATCAGATCAGCCATGATCTCATTGAATGGCGGAGCAGACTCGATGGGGCGAATGGACTACTTCTGATCCAATGCCTTATGGTCTTATGGATCTAAAATAAACAACAGCAACTTATATTTACTGAGTTCCTTTAGCATATTGAACCAGAGCCAAAGTGCTTTGTACAGGAACATTATAAAATGTGGCAGAACAGCACGAGGAGTTTAAAGGAGCAGAGTGAGGTAGAGAGATGGAGAGGGTTTAGGGAGGTAATTCCAGAGCTCGGGGCCCAGGGAGCTGAAGGCACGGCCGCCAATGGTGGAGAGATTAAAACCGGGAATGCTCAAGAGGCCGGAATTAGAGGACCGCAGAGATCTCAGGGTCGTGGGGCTGGAGGAGTTTACAGAGATAGGGAGGAGTGAGGCCATGGAGGGATTTGGAAACCAGGGTGAGAATGTTAAAATGGAATCACTGCTTGACCGGGAGCCAGTGTGGGTCAGCGAGCACAGCGGGTGTGGGGGAAGGTCAGACACGGGCAGCAGAGTTTTGGATGATATCCAGTTCACAGAGGGAAGGGTGTGAGAGCAGCCCGGAGAGTGTTCGAATACTCGAGTCTGGAGGTAATGAAGGAATGGATAAGTCCAGTGCACAATTCACACACTGGTTTGGCAAGCGGCTACAGCAGTGACAAAATACACCTGCTCCAAATTATCATCAACACCTTCTCATCTTTCATTCACATGGGGGGTCACTGTCGGAGGGTCAGTGCTGAGGGAGTGCTGCACTGTCAGAGGGTCAGTACTGAGGGAGTGCCGCACTGTCAGAGGGTCAGTACTGAGGGAGTGCCGCACTGTCAGAGGGTCAGTACTGAGGGAGTGCCGCACTGTCAGAGGGTCAGTACTGAGGGAGTGTCGCACTGTCAGAGGGTCAGTACTGAGGGAGTGCCGCACTGTCAGAGGGTCAGTACTGAGGGAGTGCCGCACTGTCAGAGGGTCAGTACTGAGGGAGTGCTGCACTGTCAGAGGGTCAGTACTGAGGGAATGCCGCACTGTCAGAGGGTCAGTACTGAGGGATTGCCGCACTGTCAGAGGGTCAGTACTGAGGGAGTGCCGCACTGTCGGAGGGTCAGTACTGAGGGAATGCCGCACTGTCAGAGGGTCAGTACTGAGGGAGCGCTGTACTGTCAGAGGGTCAGTACTGAGGGAGTGCCGCACTGTCAGAGGGTCAGTTACTGAGGGAGTTTTTTTTCATTCATTCACAGGGTGTGGGTGTCACTGGCTGGGCCAGCATTTACTGCCCATCCCTAATTGCCCCTTGAGAAGGTGGTGGTGAGCTGCCTTCTTGAGCCGCTGCAGTCCATGTGTTGTAGGTACACCCACAGTGCTGTTAGGGAGGGAGTTCCAGGATTTTGACCCAGTGACAGTGAAGGAACGGTGATATACTTCCAAGTCAGGATGGTGAGTGGCTTGGAGGGAACTTCCAGGTGGTGGTGTTCCCATCTACCTGCTGCCCTTGTCCTTCTAGATGGTAGTGGTCGTGGGTTTGGAAGGTGCTGTCGAAGGAGCCCTGGTGAATTCCTGCAGTGCATCTTGTAGATGGTACACACACTGCTGCTACTGTGCATCAGTGGTGGAGGGAGTGAATGTTTGTGGATGGGGTGTCAATCAAGCGGCTGCTTTGTCCTGGATGGTGTCGAGCTTCTTGAGTGTTGTGGGAGCTGAATTCATCCAGGCAAGTGGGGAGTATTCCATCACACTCCTGACTTGTGCCTTGTAGATGGCGGACAGGCATTGGGGAGTCAGGAGGTGAGTTGCTCACCACAGGATTCCCAGCCTCTGACCTGTTCTGGTAGCCACAGTATTTATATGGCTAGTCCATTTCAGCTTCTGTTGAATAGGGCCATGTTACGCACAGTAGCAGCAGTGTGTACCATCTACAAGATGCACTTCAGGAACTCACCAAGGCTCCTTGGACAGCACCTTCCAATCCCACGACCACTACCATCTAGAAGGACAAAAGAGTGAGAGGCAGAGAGTGGGGATAAGGGGGTCCTTCTCAGGATGGCGGCCGGTGACTAGTGGAGCTCCACAGGGGTCAGTGTTGGGACCACAACTTTTCACTTTATACATTAATGATCTAGATGAAGTAACTGAGGGCATCCTGGCTAAGTTTGCAGATGATACAAAGATAGGTGGAGGGATAGGTAGTATTGAGGAGGCAGGGAGGCTGCAGAAGGATTTGGACAGATTAGGAGAATGGGCAAAGTGGCAGATGGAATACAACGTGGGGAAGTGTGAGGTCATGCACTTTGGTAGGAAGAATAGAGGCGTAAACTATTTTCTAAATGGGGAGAGAATTCAGAAATCTGGAGTGCAAAGGGACTTGCGAGTCCTAGTCCAGGATTCTCTTAAGGTTAACTTGCAGGTTGAGTCGGTAGTTAGGAAGGCAAATGCAATGTTGGCATTTATTTCGAGAGGACTAAAATATAAAAGCAGGGATGTGCTGCTGAGGCTTTATAAGGCTCTGGTCAGACCACATTTAGAATATTGTGAGAAATTTTGAGCCCCATATCTCAGGAAGGATGTGCTGGCCCTGGAGAGGGTTCAGAGGAGGTTCACGAGAACGATCCC